>NC_056745.1:1021746161-1021853661 GCF_019279795.1 Protopterus annectens | reverse complement strand
CTGTTTTTATGTTTTATCATTCAAGAAGTGCTAGATGGCATAGACGTTTTAATGTAAATGATTGCTGGTTTGATAAAATCATGTTTTTATGCCTGATTTGTCTAGGCCTTTCTGTGTGTTGCCATACCCCCACAGTGTTACCATTATGTGCTTCTTTCAGAAATATTTGTATTTAGGGATAGTGAGATCAGTTTCATGTTGCTAAGTGAAAAGATCTCTGTCCAGAGTAAATGGACATCTTACGATATCGGACACAATTTTTGACAGTACACCGCTTCTGGGAGCTTCCGTTATAGCCACAGATGAGGCACAGGATCTGTGACAGAAACTTAATCCAAGTAGTACATGGCATGCATCCAGCTCCATGGTGGAGAGAGATTAAGACAATAGCAACCCAAGTGGTCAAGGTTTGAGAAGTAAGTGTTCAATGTAAGCACAAATGACCAATACCTCCGAACAGCAAAATTCAATCCACTGACTCGACCAGAGAAGATAACGCCAACGCCACTTGTAGAAAACACTAATGATGGCAGTTACGGAGCTAATTTGGTTCTGATGAAGTCTGGAGTGTATCAGATGAAAGCGCTAAACCTGGAGGATTAGAGCTCTGTGATATGTTTTATTTTGTTTTAATCAAGTTTTTATACATCATTAAATAGTGTTTTCTACAAGTGGCGTTGGCGTTATCTTCTCTGGTCGAGTCTGTGGATTGAATTTTGCTGTTCAAAGGTTTGAGAAGTGGTACCAGCATGGAGTCACTGAATTGGTGGACGCAGGAGCGAGGAAGTAAAGCCATTTACCTCACAGATGGGTTGGGTTTCAGTGCATATGCATGGGCACACACTCATTTGTAAACACACCAGTGGAGAGCAGTGGTCACTGTGAGTTGTTGTGTACAAGAGAGGCAAGGCACTCATGCACTTGTATTAGGACATACAACATGTTTATGTACCTTTAAGAAGCATTTCCAGATGTAGGCAAGTACATATAAATAGTGAGCACGTGCAGGCAGCAGTGCCATTTTGAGAGAACAGCTAGAGTGTTAACATGTATGAGTGTAGTAGTTCATCTATTTATAAGTTTAAGTTACAAAGCCTCATTCCTGATGTGTTTGTGTCTAATAAAGCTGCTTGAACTGAACCCACGAATGCTCGTCTATTTTATTCTGACCAGATGAGTGACGTGGTGTCAGAACCAGGATTGAAAGAGCAACTTCTTCAAGCTATGAGGTGCAGAGTTTAAGGTGAAGGCAGATTTGAGCAGGGTAAGTGAAACGGAGGTCAGGCAAACAAAAAGGGCGAGAAACAAACTTAGTCACCAACACTTGCACAAAAGATTTAGTTTGCAAAGAAAATGAAATGGATTATTAATCAAACAAGTAGCATAAAACATATTATTAATCAAATGAAAGGCAGAAAATACATTATTAATTAAACAAAATGTTCAAAACTACGATACAAGATAAAACTAGCAGAAATATTCATATGGGGCTCAGAATTACCTTTGATTTGCATAATGAGCATGTCTAAAGAAAAACGAGCACAAGAAAAGTATAATGAGCATGATAAAAGGTTAAAAGGGCATAACAAGCACAATAAAATGACAAATTAAGCTTAAAGAGCAAGGAGACTGCAGGTTTTTAGTAAAAGACTGTGTTTGGGCACAAACTACTGTTTCGCATTGGCCGAAGCCATTCAAAGCATAACTAGAGTTGTTCAAAGTATCTCAGTGTGTGCAAAGTGTTTGCAGAGTGTGTGCTTTATTACAGTGTAATTATTTCAAAGAGTTTACTGTGAGAAAAGTACAGTTATATTGCAAAATGCAGTCAAGGTACAGCCATTTCAAAAAGTTTCTTGTGCTGTATACATTTATTTGCAGAGTGCCACCATTTCAAAGTGTTTGTTACACTGTACTGAGTTATTTTGCAAAGTACAGACATTTTGAAAGTTTCCTGTGCTGTCTATAGTTTATTTGCATGTTGCATTAATTTTGAAGTATTTCTTACACTGATAAGGAGTGGTTTTGCAAAGTACAGTGATTTTAAAATGTTCTTGTGCTACGGAGATATGTTTGGTGGGGTGCTATTGTTTCAAAGAGTCTGTCGTGCTACTGGGCAATAATTACAAGTTCTGGCATATTTGTGTGTGTATGTTCATATATAATTTCAAGCACCTTTACTACTGCGTATTGATATGGCAGAGGAATTTCTCAGACCCAGTCCACTTGTGTTTGATCATAATGTAGCAGAGAATTGGAGAGTATTTGAGCAGGAGTACAATATTTTCATACAAGCAGCTTTTTCTGACAAAGATGCACATATAAGGGAATTCATTTCGCTCAACTTAGCTGGGTCAGAGGCCATTGAAAGAGAACATTCATTTGTGTATGCACCAGCAGCATATGCAGGAGAGGGGTAAACCGCCACATTGTAGTACCAGTTGAATCAAGAGAGGACCCTAAGTGCTAAATTTAGAGAAATGTGCAACCCTCAGACAAATGTTATATTAGAGAGGCACCTGTTTTATACAATAGACCAAAAGACAGGTGAAACTTTTGCAGCATATATAATGGCCTTATTTCTCAAACCTAAAACGTGTAGATTTGGTGACTTGAAAGATGAGTTAATAAAGAAAAGGCTTGTGTGTGGTGGTAGTAATGCTGCAGTGAGAAAGATTTTGCTTCGTGACACTGATTTAACATTGAGCAAAGCCACAGAGGTTTGTCAAATCCATGAGCTCACAGAATGGTGTACAAGTATGCTTGTAAGGTATAAGAGCATGGTTTCAGCAGCCTCTAGAGCAAGCGTAGACAGCATGTAGCACATGGCAAGCAGAAGCAGGTAGACAATAACTGAGTCAATCTCTTGGAAGTGATCCAAATCTTTATTAAACACACAGGCATGTGGGATACAGTTTCAGCAAACAGAGTCTCCCTGAAGTAGAAGAAACAATAGTTATATACCTTTTAATGCGCAAGATCAGTTTGTTAGAACAAAGAAGTATAATACTGACCAATCAACTTTGGATAAGTTTCAGAACTCACAGCTTAAGTTCAGTAATGTTCTTGTTACTAGGCTAGGCTGATTTGTACATAAAAGTTTAGTATTTCCTTAGACAAAACACTTTCCTTAAAAGGACAAGTGCACAGTCTGCTTCTTAATGCATGGTCAGCACTTTTTCATTTCTCTGCACATGCTTTTAGTCACATACTCAGACTGTTGCAAACATATGTTCCTATACATTTTGCCTTTACAGTCCCGCATTTGATGGTGTTTAAGCATCACTCGTAATTTTCTTCTTGTGCATTCTTTCATACATTCCCCAAAATCTTTCAATACATCATCAGCATTTGTATCCATTTTTATATACCCTTCTTCAACATTTTGTGCAGTCAAAGGTACACTTTTATTTTTATCAGTAATTACTTGCTGTAACTTCACAGGAGGTCTTGCACTTAACCACTTTAAACATATGCTTTAAGTGCAAGAAATGATGCAAATAATACTATAGCAATAATGACAATTAACATAATAAACTTTAATGTTTCACCTCCCTATCCGGAAAACAGATTTGAGAGCCAAGCCCACTGTGAACTGTCCGCTTCTTTAACTTGTGGCAGTTCATCAACCTTTTGTATAATTTCAATATGGCTCTCTATTGCGTGCTCATTATCAGGAATAAACGTACAGCACACCTCATGCATGAGTGTGTATACACCCCCTTTGGAAGCAAGCACAAAATTAAGTGCCTTTCTATTTTGCAGTACTACGGCTCACATTGTAGTTAATTCAGTATTGATCAAAGTGACACTTTCAAAGGTAGCATTTGCGAGCACTTCCAACAACTTACATAGTTTACATAGTTCCCAAATTGCTTTGGGAGCACCATACCAAGGTAATATGCCTGCTCCAGAAATCATATCGTCACTTAGGTCCATATGAGCTAAACCCTTCAATGCTGCATGTGCCAAATCATGGTGATATATCCATGATGCATCAACCTTTCCCACTGGGTTATTAGTAGGTTTGACTTCTTGTGCATTTCGAATCTTTCCTGCTGGTAAGGCATCAGTATGTCGTATAGCAGGAGCCAATAGCCTAAACAACAACTACCTGACCAGTTTCAAGGTAACCATTTATAAGCTCTTCTACCACAAATAAAATAGCAGTCTTTGATCATTACTGAAATATTTATAGAAGTAAAAGAATCTCCTACATTTTTTAGACCATGAAACATTTTTCTATGAACTGCTTTCATTTCCTGTACAAATTGTGTTTTCATTTGGTTATCAGTTTCATTAACCAAAAGGACTCTTACTTCTGCATAACTTGCATTACATTGTGAATAGCCATTATAACAACTATACATTAGTCACATTACAAAAACTCCATCGAACTTTTAAGTTTCCATTTCTCTGAAAAATCAAAGTTTCATTGTATCTTTTGGGTAACTGAAGCGAAACTCTCTCTGTACTAGTGCTGTTCAATGTATCATACAAAAAATTAGTCCACATCTCTGTGATGTTCAGAGGGGATGTGGCTGTCATCAATCCACCATACAGAGTAGGAATAGCAGTGCAAATCCAACAGTTGGTAACACTGAAAGACAAGGCATACATTATTTTTAAAGCCTTTAAGTGTTAAAGGTGGGATACCAAGAAGTCTTTCTTTTGATAATGGCGATGTCATCATTGGCACCAGGTTAATAAGTATAGGTGGCGGCAGCAGGAAATAAAAAAGGCCAAAGTCGTATGAGAAGAAATACGAGGACAAAACAGAGAGCACATACCCATTGTCGTTGAGGAAAAGGAGTCCACGTTGTTGATTTCAGAGGTTGAGGGACACCAAATGGTTTGAATTGAGTAGAAGTAGTGGTTACAGAGTCAGTGACAAGAGGCAGTTGATCAGTCGTCTTCATGGTTGTCAGGCTTTTTACTCCTAGTATGGTTGGCGATAGGTCTGATGACATCATCTTCAGCAAACGTGAGAGGCTGGTGATTATCTGTTGGAAGTACCTTTCGAATATGTGATACGTGGATCCAGGTCGATGAGCCTCGCAGGTGAACAGCTGATGTTGTAGTCAGGAGAACCAGGAATGGACCCTTCCAACGCAGTTGAAATGCATTTCTTCATTGAAAGTATTTGATGTAAACCCAATCACCAGGCTTGATGGAATGCATAGAATCAGGGTAAGGTGGCTGTAAAGATGAAATCGCAGTTTTGTAGTAGCACTGCAAAAGAGAAACAAGGGTTTGACAATAACGCAACAGAGAGTCATCAGTCAAGGTCATGTCTCTATTTACTGGAGGGGAGGCTGGGAGCTGCATGGGACAGCCCATAAGGATCTCATGAAGTGACAATTTTCTAGTAGTACTCATTGCAGAATGAACAGAAAACAGTACAAAAGACATAGCCTCTGGCCATGTGGCCTGTAAGGGCAATGCAAAGACAATTTCACATTTAACATTGTACAAATATCATCAGCAAGCTTAGCAGTAAAATGTGATCCCCTGTCAGATTGCGTTTCACATGGTACCCCAAAGCGGGGAATTACTTCTGCCACTAATTTCTTTGCCACCATAGTGGCATCATTCTTTGCACAGGGAAATGTTCCATCCCATTCAGAGAGTACATCAGCGATAACTAGTACATATTTAAATTGTGAACGCTGTGGGAGTTCTATAAAGTCCCACTGTACAGTACAAAATGGTCCCCATAGCTTTTCAGTATGTTGTGGAGGGACAGAAGTAGATTTTGAAGTATTATAGGCTAAACGAACAGAGCACATCTAAGCTAAATGCTGAACAGCCTCGTAAAGGTAGGGTGCCTACCAGTCAGATAATATTTGCCTAATCAAAACATTTTTACCTGTATGAGCTGGCAAATGATATGCTTGAACCAATTGATACAGAAAATTTTGCGGTGCTACAGGTTGGCCATCGGGGTGGCACCAGAGATTTTCCGATGACCCAGTGCAGCTGTCTTGAATCCACCTTGCCCTTTGTTGTCTTTAGCTGCATCCTAAAATGAAAGTACATTAGACAAACAATCAGGCATAACAGAATTAAATTCAGTAGTTACAATTTGCAACTACTGCAGTTGTATTGCCTGAGCAGGAGATGTTAATGCAACCTGTTTTGCTGCCCAGTCAGCTAAATTATTTCCTTTGGTTTCAAAAGAGTTGTCGTTTTTTTCTGGGCAGCACATTTGAT
This sequence comes from Protopterus annectens, assembly GCF_019279795.1. Classification (NCBI taxonomy): domain Eukaryota; kingdom Metazoa; phylum Chordata; order Ceratodontiformes; family Protopteridae; genus Protopterus; species Protopterus annectens. The sequence goes on along the minus strand of NC_056745.1, from coordinate 1,021,847,451 downwards.
GACAGCTATACTCTTCAGTAGAAGAAGAGCATTTAACAATTCTTGCACAAAATAAGAATTTTTGATTTAAGTCCCAGAGAATGTTAAATACCCTGTCTGCTTTCACAAAGTTCCAAAGTCATGGACAACTCCATGACCATACCTAGAATTGGTATAGATTGTAACAGTCTTATCTTTAGCTGGTTTGCAGGCTTCATTTAGTGCAGCCAGTTCAGCTGCTTGTGTAGACACTTGTTCTTGCAGCATTCCAGTTAGGAGTACAGTATCAAAAGTACATATGGAGTACAAAGCAACTAGTTGGCTGTCTTCTCTCTGTCGGCACAAACCATCTACGAAGAGTATTAAGTCAGGGTTCTCCAGTGGCGTATCACGTAGATCACTTCTAGGAGAAAGCAGAAGGTTAACAGCAGAAAGACAGTCATGCGTTTCGCCTTCCTCAGCAGTAGGTGTAAGAGATGCTGAATTTAGTGGAGGATATCATATAATTTTAGTGATGTGTTATTCAGTAGTGCCAGTTCATATTTAGTGAGGCGTGCAGCTGAGAGCTACTGTGTTTTTGATTTTAATAGAAGAGATTCGACCGCATGTGGAACGACTAGAAAAGTATTATGGCCAAGGGCCAGGGATGAAGCCATATAATGGAGGTGTACTGCAGCAGCTACTCCACGCAGACAAGGAGGTAAGGCAGTTGCTACTGGATCAAGTGTGGCACTATAATAGGCAACTGGGCGGAACCCACCTGTTCATCACTTTGCTAGCAGCCCAAGAACTACCTGATTTCTTTTGCAGCAAAAAAGATAAAATTCCTTAGAAGAGTCTGGCAATCCTAATTCTAGAAGGTTAGATAGGAGGGTTTTGAGCTGACAGAAGGTTTGTTCATGCTTTTCGTCCCATGGGAGAAGTTCAGGAACATGTCTCCTTAAGAGTTCTAAATGTGGTTTAACGACTTCTGCATAGTTTACTATCCACTGTCTACAGTAACCATTAAGGCCAAGAAAAGAGCGGAGTTGTTTTAAAGTTGTTAGCTGGGGAGCAGACTGGATAGCTGATACTCTGGAAGGAAGCACTTGTCTAGAGTCAGCAGAAATAAGATGTCTGAGATACTGAACCTGGGGTTTCCATAACTGCAGATGTTAAGTTGTCCATCTCGCCTTCATTCTTGTTGGATGGGTTCGGAGCCGATCCTCGGCTCCGACTCGGCCACTCTAAAAGCTCGAGAGTTGGTTCCACCGGCTCGAGGCTCCCCTTATATCCCACAATGCTAGGCGGTAATACCTCAGATCTCGTTTGCCGCTACAGCGATCGAGGTGTGTTGTTTTCTACCAGCTTCAGGTTGGTTGATACAGATTAGTCTATAGTTAATTTAAGTCCCTTTTATTTAGTTTTTACTAGTTATTTCCCTTAGTGAGTGGATTCGGACCCCTCCTACCTGTTTATCCACCCCTTTTTTTCCTCAAGAACTTATTAGTTCTTCCCTCAGGCCTTCGGGCCCTTCCATCCCCTTATTAGTGGTGTGGATGTGTTTGTAGGGATTTTAAAAACTAATTTTAATAGTTTAATTTTTAGTTATTCTTAGTGGATAGTGTAATCATTGTGTTTGTGTTGTGTGGTGGTTACACTTTTTTTTCCTTAAAAATGTCTAAGGATTCAAAGGTCTCAGGCTTCAAGAAGTGTGACTCGTGCTGTCAGAAAATGTCTCTGACAGACGGTCACACTTCTTGTGTGTACTGCCTGGGACCTTTACACCTGCAGGACTCTTGTGCTGTATGCCATGGCTTCAGCCCTAGAGTCCTGCAGGAAAGAAAAAATAAACTTATATTACGAGGCTTATTGAAGCCTGAGGGTCCCCCGACTGTTTCTTCGGGCAAACCCTCCAAGCCTTCTAGGTCGTCGGCTCCAGTTTCTGAGTCGACACCTAAGGCTTCGAAGTCTGCTACAACATCGGCTCCGGCTGGAGCCGATGAGACTCGAACTCTTATTTCTTCAGTTCCCTCGGCTCCGGCCGGAGCCGAGGTGTTGGAAATTACTGAGTCGGCTCCGATAAAATTATCGGAACCAACATCTAGGAAAAGGTCTAGGTCACCGTCTCTTGGCTCCGTTCATTCGGCTCCAGCATCTCCCTTGCTGTCTGAACGGAGCCATAGATCTCACTCCTCTAGGTCGTCGAGACTTTCGGACCATGACCTTCAGAGGGTAGTGAGTCGACTTCTTAAGTCCGAGGCACTGGGCCAAATGCTTCAGAGCCCGACTCAGCAGTCCATGCTTAATCCAATTTCTCAAAATATTCCTCCTCCGACTCCTTTGAGTTTGGAGCCATGGCGTTTCGGACCCGATACTGTGGCAGCATCGGAGCCGATACATTTGTCTTCGGCGCCGTCGTCTGCTCCGTTTTCTTCATTGGAAGAATCTCGGCGCCAGACTTCCCTCGTCGGCTCCGAGGGGGTGAGTGGCATCGGACCCTTGTCCGACCCCGCTCTCCTTCTCGGTGCTTCGGCGCTGGTGAGTTCGGCTCCGACATCGACCTCGGAGCCATCACTGTCGGTGCCGAGGGAGGTTTTCAGCTCTTCGGAGCGGAGACCTCTGACTCTGCCTGACAGGGGTGCTTTCGAGGTCATGCGGAGTGTGTTGGAACCTGGTTCAACTCCACAGTCGGTTCCGTCCGCCCCTCCCTCCTCGGTGCCTCAGGTAATTTCTACTCACTCCCTCTTCCCAGACCGCAGAGAGCCAGCTCCTCAAGAATCCCCTGTGGGGATCTCATCCTCTTCCGAGGCCTCTCCTGAATTGGCAGGAGAGCCCCCTAGGAAGAGAAAGTGCAAGAGGAAGCACATAGACTCACCTGAGTCTGTCACCTCTGACACGGATTTAGAGGATTCTGAAGGTTCCCCCCATTCCCCCTCTGAAGATGTCTCCTTTGCAGACATCCTGGAGATCCTAAAACAGAGGGGGAATTGGCCAGCCCTTAACCCTTCGGAGGATGAATCTGTGTACCTTGAGGCGTTTGGCTCTCGCCCTTCCACCTCCTGGGTGTCTCCCCCCTTTGACCCCCCTTATGCAGGTGGTAGCAAAAAAGGCTTGGACGGCTCCTGACTCTGTGGACCCCACCCCAGGAGACCTTCAAAGTTTATTACAGCACCAGCAGACAAACAATTTTTGACTAAAGGAGTTTCTGTGGATGCTATGGACCCCACCCCCAGGAGACCTTCAAAGTTTATTACAGCACCAGCAGAGAAACAATTTTTGACTAAAGGAGTTTCTGTGGATGCTATGGTGGTAGCTGCTGCCACCAAGAAGGAACTAGCTGATCCTTCAGTGCCTGTCCATCCTCCTAACAAGGAATCTAGGTCTATGGACAGGTACGGGAAGCGGATGTTTTCGTCAGCGACTTTTTCTATGTGTTCGCTGAACTACCTCTGTCATTTCACTCGTCTTCAAAGAGACTTGATCAAGGAAGCGAGTGAGATGTTAAAGGATCCAACAGCTGCGGGTTTTCAGGATAAGATGAACGCTCAGCTGGCAACCCTTAATTCGATAGCTAACTCCTCCATGCGCCTTCTTTCATATGCGGCTGATGGAGCTAGCAGAGCTGCAGGTACAGGTGTGGCCTTACGCCGGCATGCCTGGATGCGGCTATGCAATTTTGCGGATCCCTTTAAGACGTCTTTCACTAATTCCCCGTTTGATGGATCGTCCCTTTTTGGTCCTCAAGTGAAAGAAACCTTGACAAGGTGCGAGACGGATGGCAAAACTCTTTCTGCCGTCGGAGTCCGTTTTTCTACTCCTTCTAGGCCTTACCCCAAGGGCCAGAAAAGTGGGAAGATGTGGTTCCGCAAGCAATCTCAAGGGGCTTTGCCTGACGCACAGAGTCGGTTCCCCTCTAGAGGCAGAGGGGGGAACAATAATGGTAGACGTCGCCCTATAGGCAGGGGGGGTCCGCAGAACCAGGGCAATTGAGAAACTTTTTCCGATAAGCCCTTTCAACATCACTGAGGTGTTGCCCGACTGTCCACCTTCAGAGGCAGTCGGGGGAAGATTATCACTGTACCCAGAAGCCTGGCGATCTCTAACTCAAGACAAGTGGGTACAGTCCATCATTTCCGAAGGCTATTCCATTCCGTTCTTTCGCACTCCAAATCAATCAAAAAAGTCCCTTCCAGATGTTCCACCCGCTCAAAGGGATCAAGCAGCGTTAGAAATATCAAAGTTGCTTGCAAAAAGAGCCATTCAGCCAGTTCCAGCAGACCAGCAAGGATCCGGAATCTACTCCAAATTCTTTTTGGTTCCAAAGAAAACAGGGGACTGGAGGCCCATTTTGGATCTCAGCATCTTGAACAAGTCTGTCAAGAAAACAAGATTTCGGATGGTCACGCTACAATCCATCCTACCCCTATTGGGAAAGGAAAACTGGATGTGCTCTATAGACCTCCAGGATGTGTACTATCATATAAAAATGAACAGACGCTCCAGGAGATTCCTCCGCTTCAGGCTGGGAACCAGTCACTTTCAATTCAGAGCCCTGCCCTTTGGACTCACCACAGCCCCCCGGGTGTTTACCAAATGCATGGCAGTGGTTGCCTCTCACCTGAGATGTCAAGGATTCCAGGTGTTTCCATACTTAGACGACTGGCTCCTTACAGCTCCCACCAAGCATCTTCTACTACTCGCCAGAGACTACACCTTTCGTATATTTCGAAAGCTAGGTATCTCAATAAATTGCGAAAAGTCTGTTTTGTCGCCTTGTCATGTTATTACCTTCATAAGCGCAAATCTAGACACAGTCAGCATGTCTGCGAGACTCACCGACCAAAGGATAGCAGACATACACAAACTAGTCTCTCTTCTTTTCCACAGCAACAGAATCAAAGTCAGATTAGTCCTAAAAGTACTGGGGATTATGGCGGCTGCTATCCCTCTACTTCTATTAGCCAGATTTCACATGAGAATCTTACAATGGATGCTCTTCACACAATGGTCATACCAGCAACTTCCGATGTCCCACACCATTGTGATAACGCAAGCATGCAGGAATCATCTTCTTTGGTGGATTTCTTCCCCCCAACTCTTCCTAGGAAGACCCTTTGTTCCCCCCCCTCCGGTTGCTACTCTGACAACGGACGCCTCCCTGATCGGGTGGGGGGGCATTATCAGGGAAGGACAGTCCAGGGCATATGGCAACCTTACGAACGCCACTTGCATATAAATGTTCTAGAGATGAGAGCAGTGCTTTTAGCGTTGCAAGCCCTTCAAGACTCTCTTCCGATGGGAACAATAGCAATTCAGACGGACAACATGTCTGTAGTGTGGTATATCAACAAACAAGGCTGAACCAGATCCTACCCCCTATGTCGAGAAGCACTCAGACTGTGGCAATGGGCGATTTCTTCTCAGCGGTTTCTGATAGCACCGCACATCCCCGGGAAGTCCAATCTCATTATGGACAAATTGAGCAGAGCTATTCTCATGCCTCACGAGTGGTCTCTGAAAAATTCAGTCTTGGAAAAGTTTTTCAGAAGTGGGGCCAGCCTTGCTGCGACCTTTTTGCTACTCCCCAAAACAGCAAGTGCAAAGATTATTTCACCCTTTTTCCTCTACCAGGCCATCCCAGCAGAGACGCTCTAGTCCAAGTTTGGCCCCGGGGACTTCTGTATGCATTTCCTCCCTTCCCACTAATTTCTCAAGTGATACAGAAAGCCATCGCAGAAAGCTTCATTGATCCTCATTGCCCCTTACTGGCCTCGACAGGTTTGGTTCCCCTTTCTGCACCATTTTCTGTTGGAGCAACCCTGGCATCTGGACCTAGTTCCAGATCTTTTGACTCATCAGTCGGGTCAGTTACATCGCCCTCCCTCTCTGAACCTCACTGCTTGGTTCCTCCAATTCCAACCTTAGCCAGGCTTCCTCAAATATCTCACTCAGTTCGAGATATTTTAATAGCTTCCCATAAATCCTCCACTCAGAAGATTTATCTTAGTAAGTGGAAACGCTTCTCCTATTGGGCTCAAGGAAGGGACATAGATCCTTTCACTGCTCCCATTCAAACGGTCCTTGATTTCTTAGCCGAACTATTCCACGCAGGTTCATCTCCTTCTACTCTTAAGGTTCAATTGGCAGCTATTTCTAACTTTCATGTTGGAATCTCAGATTCTGCCATCATGTCTCACAAGCTTTGCAAAGCTTTTTGAAGGGAGTTTTCTTCTCAAGCCTCCTATTAGAAATCCTCCTCCTTCTTGGGACCTTAACTTAGTTCTCACATCTCTGATTCTTCCCCCTTTTGAACCTGCAGCTTCGTGTTCAATGAAATTGCTATCCTGGAAGACACTCTTTTTGGTAGCCATTACTTCGGCTAGAAGAGTCTCGGAGCTTCATGCACTCTGCAGTCGATCCCCTTATCTTTTGTTTCATAAGGATAGGGTATCCTTACGGACCAATCCATCCTTCTTACCCAAAGTAGCCTCTCAGGCAAATCTAAATCAAAACATTGACCTTCCTGTGTTTTTTCCTAACTATTCTAACAGGTCTGAACAAAAATTACATTGTCTAGATGTTCATCGACAATTGAGGTATTATTTGGATAGGACCAAACAGACCAGAAAGGCTGACCAACTGTTTGTCACTTATGCAGAAGGCAGAAAGGGCCTTCCAGTTTCGAAAGTATCACTCTCCAGATGGCTTACATCCTTGATTTCTTTTGTGTATGAGATTAGGCATCAAAAGTTACCAAACAAACCTAAGGCTCATTCAACTAGAGCTTTAGCTACTTCTATAGCTTTCCAAGACAGGCTGCCTATTGAAACGATTTGTGCGGCAGCTACATGGGCTACTCCTCACACTTTCATTTCTCATTATAAGTTGGACTTAGCTTCTAGACACAGAGCTAATTTTGGTTCCACTGTACTCAAGAGTCTGGTCCGATAGGCCACCCGGGACAAGGTGCTAGGGACGCGGTCCCATCCAGCAAGAATGAAGGCGAGATGGACAACTTAACATATAGAAGTTATGTTCTTACCATAATGTTCCATGTTAGTTGTCTTCTTCGCCTTCTTTCTTAAGGCCCCACCCTCCTTCCCCCTAGCCTGGACAGACCTAGAGGAGTTTGATTGTGACCTTTTTTTTCCTACCACCTCTATTTGTATATGTATATACTGTGTTATGTATATATTCCCTCATCAGGTTGTAGGTCACCTTCCTTCTGTCATCTTATAGAGGTGGGTTTCCCCTTTCCAGTGTTTCTGGATTTTCTCCTGGCTGGGCCTAGCTTACAAACGAGATCTGAGGTATTACCGCCTAGCATTGTGGGATATAAGGGGAGCCTCGAGCCGATGGAACCAACTCTCGAGCTTTTAGAGTGGCCGAGTCGGAGCCGAGGATCGGCTCTGAACCCATCCAGCAAGAAAGAAGGCGAGAAGAAGACAACTAACATGGAACGTTATGGTAAGAACATAACTTCGATTTTTGCTTTGCTCACTTTAAATCCTAGTGTTGCCAGTTTCTGGAGTAGAACAAGCATATCTGTTTTACAAGCTTCAGTAGAAGAGAAGGCAAGCAACAGATCCTCTACATTTTATTTATTTTTTATTTATTTGCAATTTGATTACCGGGGAAGTCCACTGGGCCGAATTGACCGATTTTTAGTGGAGGCCCGGGGAGAAAAGCTCCAAGATGCATTATACAATTTAGATACAAATGGTAGTTAATATTAAAGATCTTATGTAGAATAGTTACTCATAAATGCATTCAGTATCATGCATAGTTAACAAATTCATTAAGCTTGAAGGTAGGGATCACACAGTTTCATTTGAGGAAAACAGATATGGGTTAGGTGTGGAAACAGTTTACATAAAAACCTTTTAAGAAAATGTAAATATGCTTTACATACATCAACAGTAGAATGCTATTTACAATATTTACAAGGGTGGGCTGTGTGAGGGTAGCTGTAGGAGGTGAGAGCTTAGAGAGAAGCTATAGAAATTGTTGAGAGCTTAGATAGGCCCATAGGAAGATAACTATGACAGTTGTAGAGCTTGGGAACCAGAGCAAGAACCCCCTTGGATTAGGTTGGGTGAAGGCAGCTTTAATACATACTGTATTAAAGTAGACTCGCAAGGTAATGTTACCATATCTAATTGTCATTTCATTTCTCAAGAGAAAAGGGGCAGAGATTATACATAACCCTGTGGTAACCTAGTCCAACCGTATTGTTGGCCCTGATATGTGAAAGCAAAGAGATATTGACTATCATGAGAGAAAAGAAAGCAGATGAAAATCTATTAATGAAAAAGTGGTGGCAGACAGAGCTATGGAGCTAAGAATCGTAGCACGATTAGGAAGTACTGGAAAGGCTGGTACTACAACTTCATTGACAGCTCGAAGATCCTGTACAAAACCATACGTATCCTTACCTGGTTTCTTTACTGGTAAAATTGGAGTGTTGCAGGGACTAGTGATAGGCACTGTTATACCCTGCTGATGAGGTGCCCGGATCACAGGCTTTAATCCTTTTTCAGCTTCCGCTGATAAAGGGTACTGGTTTACTGTTGGTAATGGCTCATTTTGCTTTACTGTAATTTTAACAGGTTCTGTATTAACAATGCAGCTGACATCATTGTCGTGCATAGTCCAAAGTTGTGGGGGTAGCTCCTCTAAAAGATGAAAATCCTCCTCTATAGTAGAGTGTTCTTTGACTGAAAGAAGTGAAAAAAGGGCATCTTCATGCAGCAAAGGGGTATCTAACAAGAAATTATTTTCAGGAACATCTAAAAAAACTCCATCTGGAGTACAGAAAATAGTATAGTGAAACTTGCATTGTAAATCTTGTCCCAACAGGTTTAATGGTGCTGAGGTTCCAACTAGAAAAGTGTGCTTAGCTGCTTAAGGGATCGAGGCTGACATGTACTGGTTCTGTAACAGGATAGTCTGACTGTACACCAGGTACTCCAACTTCCTTAGTAAAATTAGAAGAAAGAGGAAAAAAGGTAGCTGTCGAAGCAGTAATTATAGATTGCGTTACACATGTATCTATAAGGAAAGGAATAGAAGAATTCTGTACTTGTAAATGCACATAAGCTCCTGAATGTTGGACTGGAAGTAGAGGAATTATCTGCATATCCTGTTCTAGGCTCTCCTATTTGCTAGTTTGCCAAGTTGGTGCTTGCCATTGAGTAGTGATGACAGTCGACTGTGGCTGCTGCAACGAAGGGGCATGCAGACTGAAATGTTGGTTGTTGTGTGCCCTGATTGATGTTAGGCAGTTGCCATGGCTGAGACACTGCTTGAAAATAAGGGCAGATGTTCTTCGTATTTCATTGTTGCAGTCATCACATTTGGGTTATCTGCTTGCAGTAGCGCTCAGTCGGCCTGATTATCAAAGTCTTGGGTCCTGCGTCGGTTGCTGTCTCATCTTCCATGACATCAGGTAGTCAGGGGTATAAAGCATGCAGCCGACGCCATTACATCTGTCTTTCTTGCTGTGCGGTGCCCGAAGCAGAAGCAGTTCGCAAGTGCCAGTCGGCTGACTCCTGAAATTTTCATTTTTGAGTTTCAGAACCGAAGTCTTCAACTAAAGCTAAGTACCCCACTGGGGAAACTTTTTCTTGCTCTAAACCAATGTCAGTAAAAGTCAATAATTGTATTTCTTGTGGAAAGCAGATACTTCACAAAGATCCTTGCCTCTGCCCTGACCACGATGTTCCTTGCTGTCTGTTTTCTGCCTTATTTTAGCAACGAACTATTCGTCATCGGTATATTTACACTTCTAAATATTTTGGTACTCGGTTCAATTATCCAGATATGTCTTTGGTAAGCTATCCGACTACTGACATTCCAAAAAAATGCAAAGATAAAGTTAGAGACAGGCAGCCTAGGTCCAAAGCTGCCGACGACGTTTCTCCTAAGCCATTCGCCAGTTCGCTGGTACTCAGTGAGGCGCTTTCGCAGTCCCTGATACCTGCTACTTCAGATTTGCAGGCCTCTACTGAGACCCATTTGGAGTCCGATATGCCGCAAGATGCTTCAACTGTGGAACCTACGGATGTCTGTACCTTGGATGGGTCTAGCTGTGCAGGCACCGGCTTCTGAGGGTGTATTCAGGCCTGCCGAATTGCATATTAAACTGACGCCATCTTCTTCTTCAAGGCTTAAAACTCGAACTATGCCTAGAAAACCGATGCCCAGATCGCATGGACAGGCCTCTATCCCTAAAAAGCAGATGATAAGAATGGCTGAAGACCTTATTACTTTAATCAAGGGAAGCCAACCTTCCCCCTCTAAGAGACCTAGGACTGAATTTGCTTATGATACTTCTGACCAGGATTCTGAAATTTGTTTCCTCTGATGACCAGGATTTACCCTTATCTACCTATGAGGATTCTGATGTAGAGGACTCTATTCCCTCTGCTTTCCCCCCAGAGGATTTCTCTTTTGGTAAAACCCTGCATACTCTTAGGGAGCACTTTCTCTGGGAAAGCCAGGATTACTCTGATTCTAAAAAGTGGCTTAGGGATTTCTTAGTCCTGCCCCAGCACAGGCCTTTAGCTAGCCCTCCTGTATTAGACATTGTTGATGATGCCCTTTCTGAATCTAGCTTGGCCCCTGACTCTTTATCTCCTGCTCCCGGAAAACCTGTTAGATATTACAGGGTTCCTGACTCTCGCAAGTTCCTTTTTAAAAATCCTACTGCGGATCCTGAGACAGTTTCACAGGGACCCAAGGGCATCAAGGCTACTACTGCCAAAAATCCTACCCCCTCTGATAGAGACTCCAGGGAGCTGGATAGATGGGGTAAGAAAGTATACACTTCTGCAACTTTGGCCATTAGGGCCTTAAACTGCCAGTTTCATATGTTAAAGTATCAGCAGCATATCATTAGATTGCTTAAACAAAAAATGATGTTGATACCTGATTGTGCTGAAAATGAGGATTTATATGATTTAATGCATTCTGCTGAACAGGTTGGAAAAGCATACTTTGCAATGTGGTTTTGATTCACTAGAGGCATCTTGCAGGGCTGCTGTCACTGGGTCTGTACTTAGAAGGCATGCTTGGCTTAAGGAGCAATCTTTGCCAGATCATGTTAAAGCTAAATTGCTGGATGCTCCCTTAAATCAGGACCGCCTGTTTGGCAACAAAGCAGAAGAAGTTCTTAAAAAGATGGAGGAAAAAGCTAAATCTATGCAAACGGTTAATGATTTCCTACAAGTACAACCGCCAAGATTTAGTAGGCATTGGCCCTTTAAGAATTGGTCTTTTCCTGCCTCTTCCAGGCCTTCTCAGTCCAAACCCAGAACCAGCAGAACACCCAGGCTTCAGTCCCAGGGTACGCACAAGACTAAACAGTGGGGGGGCTCCCACTTACAAATCAGGGAGTAGTAAGACCCCCCCCCCATGGTAAACTGTCTAAATGACTTAACTTTAAAACTTCCAAGCACTTTTCAACTGACTGCTCCTTTAGGGGGAAAGATTGCTCTGCAGGCAAAAAATTGGGAACTCATTACCCAGGACAAATGGGTAAGTATAGTTTCCCAAGGATACAGATTTCACTTCCACATGTTACCAACCCCAAACGGTTGGCCAGATCTACTCCCAAATCAGTGGGCAGAGGCTCAAAAGCAAGTACTCTGTCTCTTAAGCATAAAGGCTATTCATACTGTACCAGAAGAGGGAAAGGGACAAGGTTTCTACTCAAGACTTTTCCTGGTACCCAGAAAAGACAACTCTTGGCATCCAATCCTGGACCTTTCCATATTAAACACCTTTTTGGTGATTCCAGAATTCAAGATGCTAACTCTTCACCAGTTACTTCCTATACTAGGCAAAGATGCCTGGTTGGCAACATTGGTTTTAAAAGAAGCCTACCTGCACATCTGAATCGGGGAATCTTGCAGAAGATACCTACGCTTCAAAGCAGGCTACATGCACTATCAGTTCTCTGCACTGCCCTTTGGCTTATCTACTGCGTCCAGGGTATTCACAAAGTGCCTAGCTATTGCATTTTGCAGGTAAAGAAATATTCAAATATACCCATACCTGGACGATTGTCTAATTCAGGCAGAAAGCCAGGACTTACTTTTAAATCATCTGGCATTTGTACAAAAGGTGCTAACTTGTCTGGGATGCACCATAAATGAAAATAAATCAAATCTGGTACCCTGTTAACAAATTATATTCCTGGGAGCAAGCTTGAACACAACTTCCCAGATGACTTTCCTCACGCCAGAGAAACAAATTCATTTGACAACTTACTTCAAACTAATGACCACAAAAACCCTGCTATCTGCAAGGCAAATACTGCAAGGCTTGGGGTTCATGGCCTCCTGCATTCTACCAATTCTATATGCAAGACTGTATATGAGGAAACTACAGTGGTATCTAAAAAGCCTATGGTGTCAACATTCTCAGGATCTACAAGCAATGATCCCCATCATACCTTGCCTACAGTTAGAGCTCCTTTAGTGGGCAGAGGCCTGCCACCTAAACAAGGGACTACCATTCACTCTACCCCCTGCCGCCCAAACCCTAACAACAGACGCGTCAGACTATGCATAAGGGGCTCACCTGGCAGGGAAGTGCATTCAAGGCAAATGGAACCCAAGTCAAATGCACCTGCCTATCAATCAAAAAGAAATGTTAGCTGTACAGAATACTCTGACAGCCTTCAAAGATCACATTATTCCAGGACAATTAATGATAAGGATGGACAACACCATTGTTATGTGGTACATAAACAAGCAGGGGGTACCCATTCTTACCTCCTCTGCAGACAAGCCATGGCTCTGTGGAACACAGCCTTGAGCTACCAAGTGCATCTACAGGCTCAATTCATGTCAGGAAAACTAAATACATTTGCAGACGAACTAAGCAGAAATCTCATGGACCCACACGAGTGGAAACTGGAACCAAAGATTTTCAACATGTTGATAAACAAATGGGGGAGCCCAGATATAGACCTGTTTGCCTCCTCCCAGAACTACCAATTGGACAAATTCTGCACAAGGACCCCCCACAAAAAAGCTTGGAAAGTGGATGCTCTGTCCTTCAGCTGGAAAAATCTATCAGTTTATGCCTTTCCTCCTCTGCCTCTCCTCTCCAAAGTACTATTAAAGATCAAACAGGACAAACCAAGGATAATACTGATTGCACCAGACTGGCCACGCCAGCACTGGTACCCCCTCTTGGCAGTTTGTCACTGCTGGCTCCATGGCACCTGCCTCAGACTCCTACCCTGCTGTCACAGCAGGAGAGCCAGATTCTGCACCCTCAGCTTCAAACCCTGACCCTGGCAGCCTGGCTAATTTCCTAATCTCTCCATTACCATCCCTCAGTAAACAAGTGCTGGATGTCATTTTGAAGGCAAGGCGGCCTAGTACTAGAAAATCTTATGCTGAAAAATGGAAAAGATTCTGTGCCTGGAACAAAACTCAAGGGATGGGCACAGCAGCGCCCATTGTACCTCAGATTCTTCAATACTTAACTGAGATGCTTCACAAGGGCCTTTCTTTTTCCTCCATCAAAATTCACACCTCAGCCATTTCAAGTCATTACAACACAGAACCACCCCTCTTCTCTCATCCACTGCTCAAGCAGTTCCTCATAGGGGCCAAAAACTTAAGACCACCCAGGAGAGCCCCAACTCCATCTTGGGACCTTAGCTTTGTATTGGAAAAAGTCACTCTTCCTCCTTTTGAGCCAGCTGCAAGTGCAGAGTTAAAATTTCTTTCTTGGAAAACATCCTTCCTTTTAGCAATTACTTCAGCAAGAAGGGTATCTGAACTACAGGCCCTTATGGCAGTGGAGCCTTTCATCATCTTTCATGCGGACAGGGTGTCCCTCAGGACCAATCCCTCCTTCATGCCCAAGGTGGTATCCAGTGTGGCTCTTAATCAGTCCATTCATTTGCCAACCTTCTTTTCTAATCCACAGAACAAAGGGGAAAGGATCCTGCACTCCTTAGCAGGGCCGGCTCGTGCTGTTGGGCTGCAGGACTGCAGCCCTCCTGGCTGTAAACAAAAAAGAAAATATAAAAGAAAAAAAAAAGAAAATACAAAAATAAAATGAGTCGCGGAACATTGCGCATGCTCACTCGCGGCATTTCCGGACTGCTGGTGAACCAGTCTGGAGCATGCACTTCTGTCTCACCAACACTATCCCAAAAGTCTATGCAGTTACAACTGCATAGACTTGGTAGCGTGCATGTGCGTGTGTGTGTGTGTGTGTGTGTGTGTGTGTGAAATGCCCCAGTTGCTATATGGTGGTGGGTAGAGAACAGGCATGAACCTTGTATTGTGGGTCCAGGTGGCAAGAGCCTGAATTCCCTACCCACCACCATTTGTAAAAAAATTGCTGATGTTTCCCTATTTGTTCTGTTCTATTCCTCATAAAATCTGCGGTTTCTGTATTTTTGTGTCCTTACAAAGTCAGTATTACAGTGGTAGCATTGTTGCCTGACAGCTACAGGTTCTCTGGTTTGACTCTTGGCTGGGGTGCCTTCTGTGTGGAGTCTGCATGTCCTCCCTATGTTTGTGTGGGTTTCCTCTGGGTTCTCTGGTGTCCTCCCATCTTACAAAGACGTGTGTCTGGAGTGTTTCTCCCTGGGCCTCTGCTGAAAATTGGCTTTTGTTCCAAGTCAGACTTTCCTGTTTAACAAATGTTAAATAAATAAAAATGGCAAGCATTTGAATTTCAGACTTCATATTCTTCAGAAAGTACATGGTAACACACAACCTTTTATTCTAGCAATTTTCTAAGTTTATAAGATGGATATTTGAAATTTGTCCCTAATTTTGGGACTGTATTCTCCCATTATTGGCTTGCTTTATCCAGTTTTTTTGTGCTAAGGTTGAGATGTATGGTAAGAACTGAATTCACTGAATTAGGTTTGGGGGCTATATTTCCCCATCACTGGCTTTGTCCGGGTGTTTTTTGCTAAGAGGTTGAGAGCTATGGTGAGAACTAAATTCACTGAATATGTTTGGGGGCTGTATTCCCCCATTATTGGCTTTGTTCAGGTATTTTGTGCTAAGAGGTTGACAGCTATAGTGAGAACTGACTTCACTAAATGGTAGCCATTTAAGTTTCAGTCTTCTTCTCTTTCATAAAACAGCTGATTTGGCATATTGGTATGTTGCTCTGACTGTTTTGCACAGGGTCCTGGATTCAAGACTTGGCAGTGAAATGTATGGTGGTAACACAGCATTTTATTCTAGCAACTTTCCAACATTATACAAGCAATGTTTAAAATGTGTCCCTGGTTTTTGGGATTTTGTCCCCCCCCCAATAAATTTTGGCTTTTTCCAGATTTCTTGTGCTGCAAAGTTCAGAGATACAGCTGAGTGTTGAGTAGATTTTACAATGAGCTGAAAGCTGCAGGGAAGCAAAAGTTTAGTGCTGCTTATGCTGAGTTGGCTTGCATTGTTAATAGCACAACAGGTAGTGTACTTGCTTTTGATGCAGAAGGCTGTGGGTTCTACTCCCACAGTAGGTAGATGCATTGCTGACACTGTACTGTGTTGCAAAGGGAGTGGATGCTGCACTCCTTTTTGGCAAAGATACCTAGTAACTATGGACCTATTATCAGTTTGCCATCATTCCCTATTGCAATATTACTAGCTTATCATTTTTTTAGTGTAACATAGGCAATTTATTCCTCAAGGGCAATAGGCACTTTATTTGTAGGTGAAACAATGAAATATAAAGTTGTTTGCTAGCAGCAATCTCTTCATTAGTTACAGATCTCTTTAATGTGGAATTATTTAGATGACTTTTAGTTCTTCAGGGATTGTGCATATTTACTGATACTGGTGGACTGTGGAAGTTTGAGTAGCCTTTTATGATGGAAATGTTCTGTCGTTATTGGTGCATGCATTTTGTTTCAGTTTACTGGAAAAAATTTCAAAAGAATAAATTTAAAACGCTTTCTAAAACTGTACAATATTGTACAAGGAATATAATTTAATACAATCAGGAAGGTGTGTTTTGAAAACAGCCCAAACCCAAAGTTAATCTTTATCTGCCACTGGCAAAATGTATTTTCTTTGAATGTGGGTTTCAATGCTGTTTCAATGAATGTGAGTTTCAAGGGCAGAGAAGTTTTAATGCTAAGTCTGTTTTAATTGTGAGACTATATTGCTTTGTTTAGCAGATATCTATTAGTGTTTGTGCTGTAAAATGCAAAATAAAACTTTCAAATGAAGTCCAAATCATTGCAGAAGTAAAGCGGTATGCACATTAATGTTTATGGTAAATGGGGTGAAATAGCCAAGCAATGGTTCATTGGAATGGCTGCAAGAGGGAGGCTCCATTCGACCATGATTTTATGGGGGGGGGGGGCAGCAAACTCAAAGACAGCCCCGGCTAAACTATACCTCTCAAGTGTCCAGATTTTTGCAGAATGAATAGATTTTTGCTTCTTATTTCTGGTTTGTTCCCCATAAAATTTGTGTTTTTTTGGCAAATCATTTAGGAATTAAGTCACTAAATAATGACAGACACTGTGTTTCAGACTTCATAACCTTCAGAAAAATGCATGCTAAAGCAAGACCTGTTTTTCTATCAACTGTCTCAGTTGATAATTTTTAGTACTGTTTATATGCTCCCTCAATATATTTGGCCTTGTCCAGATTTCCTGCATTAACAGGTTGAGAGGTACGTACAAATACATTGCGTTATAGAATTAGATCCAAACCTCTCAACTCTCCCCGATTTTGGCTCAAAATGTTGCTCTTCCCCTAATAATCCCACTGCAAAATGGCAATTTTGGAAGAAAACGTGTAGGGTTTACAATTAATAAATAACTGTAATAATCAGAGTTATAGATTACTTTTATTTCAGAAATGCATGTAGATTCTTTTATTTTGTCAGCTGCTCAAATTAGCAGTACTAATATTAAAAAAGTGTCCCTTCTTTGACAGGTTTCCAGTTGTATTGTGTGGCTATTTTATATTTTGCATTGCATTTTTGGTCCGTTTTTCATAAAATTGTGTTTTTTTGGTAAATTAGTGGCAAATCATTAACGACTGAAGTTAGAAAATAATGACAGACATTTCAGTTACAGATTTCATACCCTTCAGAAAATTCATACTAATGCAAGACCTGCTATTCTATTATCTTTCTAAGTTTATAAGAGCAATATTTAAAAATTGTCCTTAGTATGGCTTTGTCCAGATTTCTTGCTCTGAGATTGAGAGGTATGACAAATGTGTCAGGGCCATCAGAGTCAGCCAGAGACATTTCAAATTGTGACATACTTGTTGCACCCCACTCCCCCATGTAGTGACTCTGGATGTGTCCAAGCAAGGCAAGGAGCAGTTATGCACTGTAATCATGCAGAGTATCCCCCCATCCAAGGTAGACCCAAGTACTACAGTGGCTTTTCATCTGTCCTAAATTTTGCAGAATGTTCTAGTTTCTGTCATATTTTTATAGGTTCATAGGTAGGTACTAAGCTATCTGCCCGAGGGCATTTTTAAGCCTAGACAGAGTGTGTCAGCTTTCGCTGCCCCATTGATTAATTAACTGAGCCTCTGTCAAGCAGAGCCAATGAAGTGATCCCAGGGGTTTATTTTCTGTTGCCCATCCACTCATCAAGGCTTCTCTTGAAGAGTGTTAGTGAGGGGCTCTGCCTAATGTAGTTAGGAATTTTGTTCCAAAGCATGGGGTGTCTCTGGGACAGGAATCTATCCCTCCAGCATGTTCTATTTATTGTTGTGGCAAGGTTTAGCTCTCTAGAGTGCTTGGCTCGCAGTGACTTGGATTTCTTTAGGTGGAGCATGTCCACCAATTCTGAGTTGGACATGGCTTTGTAAGTCAGGCAGAGATCACCTCTGAGTAAGTGATAGTGGTCTTTCCAGCTGTTGGAAGTGTCTTGTGAGGTACATCCCAAATGGACATTGTACTCTATGATGGGTCTGATGAGTGATGACTAGAGGGGCACTATAACCTCTTTATTTCTAGATGCGAACCCCTTCGTAATTAGATGGGCCACATAGAAGGATTTCCTAACTACTTTGGCAATATGATTGTCAAAGGAGAGATTACTATTAACCTGGGTCCACAGATCTCTTATTACCTCTTCTGTATTAAGGGGGCTGCCGCCTATATGGTAATTTGTGGGTGTTTTGTTTTTCCCAAATGGGATGACTATGCATTTTTTGGCATTTAGCTTGAGGCCATGACTTTGACACCAGGTGTCTGTCTCAGTAAGGCCTTTTTGAAGGATGTTCGTGTCAGCCGGCGAGTCAATTATGGCTCCCAGTTTGCAGTCATCGGCGAACTTGGTTAGCCATAGTCCTCCTGTGTTTGCCTGTACTTCTGAGAAATATATGCCGAAGATAGGGGTCCCAGAACCGAGCCTTGCGGAACACCACTTGTGACTGGTTTAGAGTCAGACCTGGAACCCACTATTCTTACCGTGTGAGTTCTGTCTGTAAGCCAGTTGGCAACCCATCTTGTGATGTAGGGGTTTATGTTCAGGCTAGTGAGTTTTTCTATAATACCCGAGTGAGGAATGGTGTCGAACGCCTTGGTGTTTATACTGTTGATTATGCTTATTATTATTCAGAAAGTTCCTGTTGCTCTGTGTTTAAGTAGCAATGCTTTAATGACCATCAGGTAAGCTTGTCTGAGATTGTAAGATGCAAGTAAGCTTTAATAAGCATACTGTTAAAGAATTGCTAACATTGAAAGCCTTTCTGTTGTTGCAGAGAATACTTACATAACTAGATAACGTATAAGCCTTGGGTATTGAAATGTGTATGACAGTATTTGTAATAAAGGACAGGATTACATTATTTTAAGAAGCTCATTACATTTGTTGGAGACTTGCAGTCATCTTTGCAGGCTTTACCTGCAAACTAAACAAAATGCCGATCTATCGTGTGTGGTACATAACCTGTACAGTAATCTTTTAAGCAATGTATCTTGAGCTTGTTTCTTGTTTGCTTTTCATATTTTACTTTGATCATGTATTCCGCATGAAACAAGTAGATAGTTGTCAGGCAGCAGGTATTTTTTGGATACGAAACATTTTTACAAATGGGGGTACCACAGAGTTTGCTACTTTCAGCATGTTACTTGGTACTTTAATAAAGCTGAATATAAATTACAATTAGAACTACAGTGCAAGGAGAAGTGGTGTGAGTTGAGTGCTGCTTGTTTTTCTTGTATTTGATTTTGACTGGAATTCCATTAATGTATTTAAAAAGTAATTTATTTGTCATGCCTAGTCACAACCTTTTTGTTTCCATCTAGATATTACGTAAGCTGTCATGCAGCCAATGCTTTGAAATATTTTTTTTCTTCTACACTTCATTTTGTCTTGATTGGACTCTCATAATGATGGGTTGGCACCCAGGGCAGCGTATTTAATTAAAGTTATAGTTTTTGTGGTTTTGAGCATAGCTACTCCCTTTTCGGGTTGGTCACACCCATTCCCATTGACTCCACTCATTCAGCTGTCTCCCCTTTGATTTGAAGTCACCAACCGCCAGTGCTCGTTAGATGTGCACAGACAAATTAGATTTTACTTGGACAGGACTAAACCACAAAGGAGGCAGAGGTGAAGGCTATTTCAAAGCAAACAGTTTCTAAATGGATAGGCCATTGCATTCATTTCTGCTATAAGCACCATGAAAAACCTATCCCACAGGGGATTAGACCCCATTCAACCAGGTCTGCGTCTACCTCTACAGCCTTTCTCAGAGGTGTACCTACCACGGACATCCTAGAAGCTGCTACCTGGAGTTCTGTACATACTTTCACCAAGCACTACCATTTACCAATTTTCTCTAAATCCAGAGCTGGCTTTGCCACTGCAGTTTTGCAGGGCCTTATAGCTGGTCCTAATGCTATCTAAATGCTTCCTCCCATCCTTAGCTTTGGGAATCTACCCAAATGTGATGACTGCAACAGTGAAACACGAAGAACATGGTACAGTTGTGTACACTTACCATAAATGTAGATGTTCAAGTGTATTCACTGTTGCAGTCCTGGTTACCCTCTCTCCAGCCCCCTGACTTCTTTTGGCTATACCTTTACTCTCCTTTACTATGCTTAAAAGCTTTTTGGTGTATTTGCTTTCTTATTGGAGGTGTAACCTTGTGTATGTGTGTGTGTGTGTGTGTATATATATATATATATATATATATATATATATATATGGGTCTATATGACTTGGTCGACAGTTCATATGATCGACTGTTTATTTGGTCGACAGTTCATTTGATCAACAAGCATTTTAGGTGGGGGGTTTTGCCCCCCACACCCCCTAACTATATATATATCAACTCCAGGGTCACACAACATTGGGGAAGGGGGCAAATGCTTGTCGATCAAATGAACTGTCGACCAAGTCATATAGACCCATATATATATATATATATATATATATATATATATATATATATATAATATTTAATTGCTTCCCATTAGGGGGGCACCTGACATCCGGGGCAAGAAAAACTGATGTAATGGCGTCGGCTGCATGCTTTATACCCCTGACTACCTGACGTCACGGAAGATGAGACAGCAACTGACGCAGGACCCAAGACTTTGATAATCAGGCCGACTGAGGGCTACTGCAAGCAGATAACCCAAATGCGATGACTGCAACAGTGAATACACTCGAACATCTACATTTGTGGTAAGTGTACACAACTGTACTTTCTGCCTCCAGTGGTCTATCTGACTTCAGTTAAAGCACGGATTTAGGTTTTGTTGTTGAAATCCCTGGTTTACAGGGAATCTCTGCTGCTATGGGGCAGAGAAGTGAGGTTGCTGGTTCATATTTCGTCTTCCTCTATTGTTAAGGGAACATTCATTACGGCGTGGCTGCTGTTGTATAAGTGAAGTTAGTACTTTGAATTGCGCCTGCTCTTGTTGCTCTTTTTGTTCTCATTTTTCTCTATCTAAAATGTTGACAAAATATTGTACCTGAGTGACTCATTCATGTAAATCCAAACTTATCCAATTTAATCATTTTTGAGCTGATCTCTAATGGAGGGTAGTAATCCTGCCACAAAAACGTCCGAAAGCCCGCAGGCACTGGGGCCATCCGTCACCTCCAGATAACTGGAATATGCCTCAAAGGCATCAGTCGTGCATTTTAAGTACACATCAGTAGTTTCCCTTCTCTCTGCATGACTGCCTTAATTTTGTACCAGTTAAGGACTGGTGGACAGACCACCATGATAGCCTGCAAAATTTTGTCAGGATTATCTGAAAAATTTTGATCTGTATGCTATGGAACAGAACACCTGCGTGCTCCCAAACACGCTTTAACAGGTCTGGTGGGAGAGCATATTCTAAAACTAGTCTGATTTCTTCAATTGTAGGACTTTTTAATTTGACATGTCCGAACAGTATTTTGGCAAATTTAGCATGGTTGGAGGCAGTGATTGTACTATAGCTTGAAAATCTACAGATGACCATGATGTAACCACTTGCATAGTCTTGTCTCCATTGCCCACTGTTCCATGAGTGGGATTAGGGACTTGTCATAGTGGATGCAGACGAGATAGGGGACAACAAGGCTCATCATCATCCGAAGACGAATCAGATGCGGAATCTGAAGACTCTGTATTAAACATATCGGGTCCAAAATACCTGTCTTCCCCGTCTAAAATTATGAAGCAAACAGAAATGGGAATCCTTCACCAAAGGTCACTGCCCAAATAATCCAAGCCTGTAGCAAATAACTAAAAGGAGCAGTCAGACCACCAGGCTGAGATACACTTTTAATAAAAACCACAAATAAAATTACAAATGCATAAGCGATTTGGGGTCTAAGGCCTTGTACTTCTTTCAATGTGGGAAAAACAAACTGTATACTAAAGGATAGAATTTTGAAGCATCTGTCAACTATTAGGGTACATTATACACATAATGCACTGTCAGCATGTGATGAATAATCCGAGTCATGCCTTCAAGTTTATGGTCTTACAAATAATGAAAATTAACACAAGGGGGGGGGTTTGGTTAACTATACAGAATACAATGAGTTGAACTGGATTATTTAACTAGCAGCAGATAAAGCTCCTGGTTTGAATGGGGTAATACCATTAAAGCCAGCCCTAAAAAGGAGGAGAGTGC
Organism: Protopterus annectens; assembly: GCF_019279795.1. Taxonomy (NCBI): domain Eukaryota; kingdom Metazoa; phylum Chordata; order Ceratodontiformes; family Protopteridae; genus Protopterus; species Protopterus annectens. Next base: position 1,021,825,377 of record NC_056745.1, on the reverse strand, counting down.
AATACTGAGATGTGATTGGTTAATTTTTATTTAAATATTGTGAGGTTTTGAATGTATTTCATCTGATGAAGGGCTTAGACCCAAAAGCACTTATGCATTTGTGATTTTATTTGTAGTTTTTATTAGAAGTGTATCTTAGCCTGGTGGTCTCACTTCTCCTTTTATTTATTTGTTACAAGTTTGTCTATAATTATGGGGAACTGTTTGGCCAATCATCTGGTGTATGGTTATTTTTTGTTTTCCATGTATTTCCCCCATTTCCCGTAAGCCAAGGAAGTAGGTTGTGGTCGTTATGGTACATCTGTAGCAGAAGTAGGGGTTACATCTGAGGTTGTTGCTATTGCAGGTGTATTTTATCCTTGTTCTTATTCTTACTTTTCTTTTTTTTTTTTGAGCTCGAGGGATTGTCTACTTGGACAGGCATAGGGGAGGTTGGTCCTGAAACAATAGTTGCAACCATGGAACTGGTTGGGATATGTGTCCCTGCAGTAGGGTGGTATGGGGTAGTCGTTTCTGCAGAATAGGGAAGGGGGTGAATTATAGAAGGTGCCATAGGTGGCACCAGGAGATGCATGGCGGGAGGTTGTGGTGGTGGGAACTGCAAATCATCATCAGATGATTCTTCCTTACTTGAGTAATTTGTAACTTCTTTAACTCGTTTAATGGCTATAGTCCCATAGAATATGTCTGTTCTTGGAGCTCAGAGACTATTTTAGTAGCTGACTATAGCTGAGCTTTTAGTTTATCTGTGTTATCTTTTAAACTTCTTACAACTGATTCATTTTCCCTGTCTTTGGATTCTAGCATCCAAGAGTTAAAGGCTGACCAGCAGTTCAAGGTATTTTTCTGCTCTTCTCTTTACGTTTTTTATGTAGATTGTTTAAAACATTTTTATCAAAACTACCATTTTCCGAAATGCTAATTTGTCATCTTTTCCCACAAATGCACATACATACAACTTTCAGGCAAATACTTTATTGAATGTTTTTTCTTTCAGGAGTTCCTTTTTCAGGTTTTCTTACAGAACTTCCCACATTCGCACCCTTCTTTACAAGTTCGCCAAGAATTCTTGGCTACTTTCAAAAAAATGTCTGAATAAAACCCACACTCATGCAGAAACAATTTGCTGGAAAAACCCACTGTCATTTCATAAAATATAAACCCCCAAAAAAATGAACAAGTAGTGTAAGACAACACTTACCTTGTCACATTATCACAGAAGGTTTCTGCCAAGAGAGGAACTAAAAGAGAAATGTGCAATTGTGAACTGAATCCACAGGCAAAATGATCAAGCAGAAAACCTTATTCATCTGTCTGTGGCCACAGCTCCCAGAGTTCAGTAAATCTGAGTCATGGCACCAGCTGTTAAGGTAGACAATAACTGAGTCACTCTCTTGGCAGCGATCCAAATCTTTATTAAACATGCATGTGGGAGACAGAGTTTCAGCAACAGAGTCTCCCCGAAGTATAAAAAACAACAGCTTGTATACCTTTTAATGTGCAGGATCAGCAGTTTGTTAGAACAAAGTATAATACTGACCAATCAACTTTGGACAAGTTTCAAAACTCACAGCTTAAGTACAGTAATATTCTTGTTACTAGGCTAGACAGATCTGTACATAAAAGGTTAGTATTTCCTGAGACAGAACACTTTCCTAAAAAGGACAAGTGCACAGACCGCTTCTTAACACATGTTCAGCACTTTTTCATTTCTCTACACATGCCTTTAGTCACGTACTCAGACTCTTTTGCAAACATATGTTCCTATATATTTTGCCTTTACACAGGGCTAAGCACATGGCAGCAGCAGCCCCTGCAGGTTTTCCAGGGAGAACCCATAACTTTATAGCAAGTTCCAAGACTAGCTGAGCAAAATGGACATGCTCAGTACAGTTTAAGGGTGAGTCAGCAAAACCCAAGTCAAGTCTTATTGTTAACTATCGTAATTGTGGAGCCAATAATGAGTCTAAAAGAGAGAAGTGCTTAGCATTTGCCACAAGTGTAAAAAATGAAACCACTTTCAAATGTTTTGTAAATTAAGCAATTCTCAATCGGTTAAGAAAGCTCATTCAAAAAAGCAAGTTGATCTTATAGAAAGCTGTAGCCCTACTTTTTATGTATATGATGTATCAGTGGTCAGTGAAAAGGTTAATGCAGTAGATTTGTTGGCAAAGAATGAGGTATTTTGTATGGTCCTGATCAATGGTAAACCTTCAGAGCTCAAAGTGGACATTGGTTCAAAGTGTAATGTGATGTTAGCAGAAACATTTGCTAGAGTGAGAGCTGGTGAGCAACTTAATTTGGCCAATTGTGAGAAGCTTGTTGCTTATGGAGGTGAAGAGATTCAAACTGAAGGTTCAGTAGTGCTTTCATGCTATTCAGCTGGGAGCAGTTACAGCTTGCAATTTTATGTAGTCCCATGCAGTCATTATTAGGTCTCAGAGATGGTTTGAGAATGAAACCGGTTTCTTTTACCAAAGAAGTACATCATGTAAGCACATGTCCCAGTTCCTGTATTCGGCATTCACAACATTCGATTTCATGATATAGACTTGATGCTATTTTCTCAAGAGTGTGCCGATATGTTCGTCGACAAGTTAGGCCAACTTCCAGTTGTATACTCCATGAAGGTAGACCCAGAGGTTAGTCCAGTGGTCAGACTAGCAAGGAGAGTTCCAATAGCTATGCAGGACAAAGTCAAGGTCCAGTTAGACAAAATGGTGCAGCAAGGTGTGATTTTTCCAGTCACAGAACCAATTGAGTGGGTGTCTTCCATGGTAGCTGCTCATAAGAAAAATTCAGATGAAGTCATAGGGCCTATATCACAAAATCAAACTTCCAAAATGTCGAAACACCATAAGTTCGAATTTGGAAGATCGAATTCAGATAACATCGACACTTCAAAACAGCAAATTTTTTCCCAGGGAAAAAATTTGCTGTTCCAAAAAACACACACATAACGCAATCCCACCAAACACCTTCAAAACCTACACTAAACATAACATACACCACTATCTATGCACTAACCTTAACCCAGCCCTAACCCTAAAGTCCGTCACTACCGCACACTTACCTGACCCGTGCCCTAACCCTAAAGTCCGTCACTACCCATTCGTACAGTTACCTTGACCCATTCCGAAAATGCCACAGCCGCAGAAACGGCCAACTGAATTATTTTCCTGGGAAAGAATTTGGGTTTCCGTGGCTTCGACATTCTCAACTTTCAACTTACCAGGTTCAGCCTTCCAGTATTCGGTGTTCACAACATTCGATTTCATGATATAGACCCGAAGTCAGAATATGCATTGAACCAAGAGACTTGAGCAAGGCATTAAAGAGATCTCATCATCCTATGCGTACAGTTGAGGAGATTGCCACCCTCATCCCAAATGCCACTGTTTTTTCTGTCTTAGATGCAGTGAGTTCATTTTGGCAAGTAATGCTTGATCAAAAATCTTCACTACTGACTTCATTCAGTACCCCATTTGGTAGATACAGATTCCTCAGGATGCCTTTTGGAATAAATTCTGCCAGTGAAGTCTTTCAGCATACAGTGGAGCAAATATTTTGGGTTATCCGTGTGCTATAATTGATGATTTACTGGTTGGAGGCAATGCTGAGCAGAGGATGATAGAAACCTCAGGAAAATTTTGGACAGAGCACATGAAGTGAACTTAAAACTTAATCTTGTGAAGTATAAATTCAGACTACCAGAAGTTACTTATGTAAGTCATTTATTTACCAGTACAGGCTTACGACCAGACCCTTTTAAATAAGTAGCCATTGTTGAAATGCCAGCCCAAGACAATGTCCAATGCCTTCAGTGTTTTCTTGGTATGGTTAACTATTTGGGCAAATTTATCCCTAATTATAGTGAGTTATCAGCATCTTTAAGAGAGTTGACACTCACTAAAAAAGTTGCCTGGTCATGGTTAGAATAACACCAGAGAGCATCTGATAACCTCAAACTGCAAATTGTCAAACAGCCTGCATTGAGATAGTATGAAGTCCACAAACCAGTTCTTTCCTGTGATGCTTCAAAGTTTGGTCTTGATGCAGTTATTCTTCAAGAGGGCAGACCTGTTGCCTATCCATCTAGAACTCTTATCCAAACTGAAATGCAGTATGCTCAAATTGAGAAGGAACGTTTGGCAATTGTGTTCTCATGTTCGACGTTTCATGATTATATCTATGGCTTAGATATCCAAATAGAAACTGATCTTCAACCTCTAGTCACTATTTTAAAGAAGTCTATGCATACCGCTCCAGCAAGACTACAAAGAATGATGCTCAGATTTCAAAAGTACGTTTTCAAAATGGTCTATACAAAAGGCAAACTTCTTTATCTGGCTGATAACTTATCCAGATCATCCAGAAATACCGTGAAACAGCTTGATGCAGAGAATTTTGATTTTGATGTCCTGGAAGTGCATAATTTTTCTACGACAAGACTTGATGAGCTGAGAGATCATATGAAGACTGATTCAATTTTGCAAAATCTCAACCATTTCATCAATGTTGGATGGCTGTCAAAAAATCTTGTGTACCACCAGAAGTACAACCTTATTTTCCATGCAGAGATGAGATGCTGATGGAAGATGGTATAATTTTCAAAGGTCACAAGTTTATTGTTCCTACTTCCTTACAACATTAATACATTCAGAATTTGCATCGTGACCACCCATGTTCCGCTTCTACCAAAAGAAGGGCAAGAGAGACTAGTATTTTGGCCTTTTCTATCGAAAGGCATTGATAAAGTGCTTTCTTCTTGTTCAGTATGTAATAGTACTAAGCCGTATTTGCAAAAAGAACCACTTAAGCTAAGCCAGATTCCTGAACTTCCTTGGTCAACAGTAGCCACTGACATATTTGAGTGTAACAATCAGCATTACTTAGTGTTGGAAGACTCTTAGTTGAACTGGTTTGAGATCGATTTGCTACCTAACCTAATGTCCAGTTCTGTTATTACTAAGATGAAACATCATTTCCCAGTCCATGGTAGTCCACACAAAGTTATTTTTGTCAACGGTACCCAGTTTATCAGTCAATTGTTTCAGAGATTTGCAAAAGAGTGGGACTTTATCCGTGTTGTTAGTAGTCCTGAATACCCACAGTCAAATGGCCTTGCTGAACGTGCAGTACAGAGTGCAAAGCAATTACTAGAGGTGTCAAAGCGTGACAATATTGATATCTTCTTGAATTTACTTAATCTCAAGAATATACCCCGTGACAACCTAATTGGCTTGCCTGCTCAGAGACTTTTATCTGGGCAAACCAGAACAATTATGCCTATCAGTTCTAGTTTGTTGGTGCCTAATACTAAAAACACTAGAGTAATCAAAGGCCAACTTTTTAATCAGCATTCTTTTCAGAAGTCCAGCTATGATAAAACGAGCAGATTTCTTTGTTCATTAAAAGGAAGAGAGACGGTGCGGATGCAAACAGTGAAAGGCTTTGATCGAATTGGTCAAGTGAGAGGTATATATGCTAAACCGAGATCCTACTTAGTGGAATCTGAGGGTATAGAGTATAGGAGAAACCACAGGGATCTTCTTCCTGTATCAGAAACAATGTCACAGCATCGTACCTGTGATACAGACTCTAGATCTCAGAGCAACCCTGACAAAGTTCATACAGAAGAACATGTCTCGGTATCCATTCCCATTCCTGATGATGTCCCAGATGTCCCCAAACTTGAACATTTCTTCAAGACAGTCCCCGTTGCCAGATCCAATTCTGACTTTAATGTTACATGATCAGGTCGTATTTCTAGACTTAGTGTAAAATAGACAGTAACCTGGACGTGATTGTTTTATGTGCGTCTAATTTTGTATGATTGCATGTCAAAGAATTAGTTCTGTATAACTGCATGGCAGAAGATCAGTTCTGTATAAATTGCATGTCATTTAGTATATGATCTGTTTCTCAAGGAGGAATCATGTAGAACAGTGTGTCTGTACGTACCTTTAGGAATAATGTGCATGTAAGTAATGAGCACATGCAGGCAGCACTGCCATTTTCATAGAACAGCCAGAGTGTTAATATGTATGAGTGTAGTAGTCGGTCTGTTTTTAAGTTTATTTAAGTTTAGAATGAAAACGAGAAAAAAACTTGGTCCAACTGCACTAATAATTCCAAAGAAAGCCAAGGGTCGTCGGATTACACACCAGAAGTAATTTTATTGTACACAAACAGCTACGAATTCCACACAAATCCACATGAAGGCACCAATACATTTTCGTCAAAATACTTCATCAGATGAAACACTGGAAATACTAAAATGGCCCTATTTATACCATAAATCACTAAACATAATTAAAAAACTTAATTAAATCAATTAAAACATCTCAGAATAATTTAAGGTTTTTTAAAACTATAAAGTAATAAGATATAACATGTAAATTACAAAAAATAAAATGCTTATAAATTAAACTTAGTAAAAATCTTGAACCAAACCAGTTATACCACAAAACCAGTTAACAAATACAGTGGTTCAAAATAAATGTTGTAGTTGCATAGAATTCCTTAAAAGCATTAAAAAAAACATTTTAAACAAACACCATCACCAAAAAACTGTTCAATCTTTAGTAATTTAAAAAATAAATAAATAAATAAAATGTGTAGTAAGAAAACTTTATTTCTGCATCTAACCATAATCTATATGTTTTAAATCCATGTAGCTTAACCCCAAGTTCAACCACAAAAATTGTAATATATTGTAAAGAATGGGCCACATTTGTAACACTGTGGTGTTCCCTGACTACAATCTAGCTGCCCTTAGTTTTAAACCTGGTACTAAGGACTCATGTTTGTTAAGTCCCAGGGGCCTGTTGGCCTCCCGTAGAACCTGCCAGTATACATCACGGTATTCAGTCTTGGCTTCCCCTAAGCCACCCCTGACACCTTGGGGAATCTCCTCCAGTACAAAAAATAAAAATGTTGCTCTGGGGCAATCAAGTGTGTGCTTATAGAGGGCATTGTTCAAATTTTTATTATGCATGTCCCTATTGTGTTCATAAATCCTTCTCTTTAGCACCCTCTCAGTTTTCCCCACGTGAAGTGCCCATCCATTTAGTCAGAAAGAGTATAGTCAAGGGTCAGTTTGTGAGAATTAGTCGTATGACCTCAGACGAGGGAGACTTTGAAACTGAATATGAGAATTTGAAATCTTTGTTTAGTGATAGAGGATACCCCAAGGGTCTGATTGAAGGCATTTACAAGGAGGTTAAGGAAGCCAGACAGGGTAGGTTTTCCTCTATCTTGGGGAAAGATGATCAGAGTAATAATACCCACTCTGATTTGCCTTCTAGGCAGGGTCTGGATACAGGAATTGAATATGAGTCTACATTCATTGCTGATTTTAGTGGGGATGCTTACACTATCAAGAATACTGTTGAGAAGGAATGGTGGAGGTTTTCCAAACTATCAGATTTGAAAGGCATTAACAATACACCTTTTACCTGTATTTTTAGGAAAGGACTCGACATCAAAGACTTTATGGAAAGAAACCATCAGAGGAGATGTAGTCGTAGTAAGTTAGGGACATACCAATGTGGAAGATGCCCACAATGTCCCTCAATTGCCCAAGGTGATGGAGTTTTGATTGAAGCTAGGGACAGATATGTTTGGGGCACTAGTTACTATACATGTGACTCCAAGGGGTTGTTGTATTTTGCAAATTTTAAAAAATGTCCAGCTTTTTAAGTGGGGAAAACTGAGAGGGCGCTAAAGAGAGGGATTTATGAACACAATAGGGTCATACGTAATAAACATTTGAACAATGCCGTCTATGACTCCAGAGCAACATTTTTATTTTTTGTACTGGAGGAGATTCTCCAAGATGTCAGGGATGACTTATGGAAAGCCAAGACTGAATACTGCGAGGTGCACTGGCAGGTTGTATTGGAGGCCAACAGGCCCCCGGTACTTAATGAACATGTGTCCTTAGTACCAGTTTTAAAACTAAGGGCAGCTAGATTGTAGTCCGGGAACACCACAGTGTTACAAATGTGGCCCATTCTTTACAATATATTACAATTTTTTTGGTAAAACTTAGGGTTAAGCTACATAGATTTAAAACATATAGATTATGGTTGGATGCAGAAATAAAATTTTCTTACTACACATTTTATTATAAGTTTTTAAAAAAATGTTACTAAAGATTGAATAGTTTTTGGTGATGGTGTTTGTTTTAAAATGTTTTTTTAATGCCTTTAAGGAATTCTATGCAACTACAACGTTTATTTTGAACCACAGCATTTGTAAACTGGTTTTGTGGTATAACTGGTTTGGTCCAAGATTTTTAGTAAGTTTAATTTATGAACATTTTATTTTTGTATTTTACATGTTACACCTTAGTACTTTACAGTTTTAAAGCACCTTAAATTATTCTGAGATGTTTTAATTGATTTAATTAGGTTAATTAATTATGTTTAGTGATTTATGGTATAAATAGGGACAATTTTAGTATTTCCAGTGTTTCATCTGATGAAGTATTTTGATGAAAACGTGTTGGTGCATTCATGTGGATTTGTGTGGAATTTGTAGCTGTTTGTGCAGAATACAATGACTTCTGGTGTGTAATCCGATGTCCCTTGGCTTTCTTTGGAATTATTTAAGTTTAAGTTACTGATGTGTTTGTAATAAAGCTGCTTGAATTGAATCCACAAATGTTCATCTGTTTTATCCTGACCATGACCATGACCTGATTGCTGATAAGGAATTTGATATTTGCTTGTTTAGCTGGTCCATACCTTCATATCTTCCTTAGCTAGTTAGAAGAAGTTGTATTCTCTTTGCAGACATCTTCTGCAGAACTGCACAGGAAGTCTGCAGCTTCAGTTTAGTCTTTTGCCATTACAATGGAACTTACAATTTGAACCAGTCATACATGGGTTGTTATGGAGAAAGGTTGATGGATAAAAAAAATTATATCTGAAATTTTAGGGTGTGAGATCTGGCTGTATTTATGGTCATCTTCTGCAGCTTCATCAAGGACCTTGACCTCTTACGTCAGATAGTTGCACAAGCAATCGTATTAACAAATGGTGCATGTTGTAAGACAAATGGCTGGTCTTTTTCTTTTGGATATATATGCTCCACTATCAAATGCTTCTGGGTCTCTGCCTAATTTTACTGATTGGAGATGATAAAGTTATTTTTTAGTTCTTGGAGCATAATGATTGCAGTAAAGTGCACAGCATCTGAACATAAGGAGGAGGACAAGCTGTTAGAATAAGCATTTGGTATCCCAGGTTTTGATGTAGTGGTTAAAGGTGACCCAGGGCAAAGTGTCTTCTGCTTTACCTTCCTAGAACACTGTGCATTCTCTCTATAGATATATATATATATTATCAACTTAATTAAACATGGAATAGCACACAGCGGAGGTGTCTGCATCAGTTCTTACTGGTACTGTGCATACATCAGCTGAACTTCTTTCTGGTGGTCAGTGCTGGAAGACTACCGTGGTATAAATTAATTGACTAGATCATACCCAGAAGCTGATGTTGCACAGTTTCATATTTCACTTCTTTGCCTCATTTACTTAACAAAAATCACTTCATGGACAATATCTTTTATTTCAGTACCTCTAAATTGAGTTGTCTGTATTGGTCCAAGCTTGCTTTTGTTTGCACTCTTCCCTATCTAACGCAACTTCCTTCCTTTTTTGCCATATGTTAGAAAACTAATAATATTCTTCATGTTTCACTGTTGCAGTCATCATATTTGGGTTATCCCTGCCAGGGTAGCCCTCGGCCGGCCCGAATACCAGAGGCGTATTATTTCTGCGTCGTTTGCTGTCATTTTAGGACTGATGCTTTATTTAGTGAGAAGGCTGTATTCCCCATTTTGAACCTTCTGGAGAATCCTGTGAGTATCCATTTTAGCCTTATTAAAATTGTTATCCATGAACCATAACCTGTTGCCTTCAGCAAGGCTAACAGCATCTTGAAAGGTTATTTTCAAAAAAATATGTTCCGTCTTGCGTCAGATAGTCACTGTGTGTTTGCAGACGTCCTTCAAGGATGCATCTGCAGTCATAACATATGGGTTGTCCTGCCTCAGGCAGCCCTTCGGTCGGCCGGATTCCAAAGTCTGGGTCTGGCCTCGGCTGATGTCGCACTTTCCCCAACGTCAGAGCGTCTGGGGTATAAAAGCATCAGCCGACGCCATTTTCCTCAGTCTTTCTTGCCGCGCGGTGCCCGAAGCAGAAGCTGTTCGCAAGTGCCGGTCGGTCAGATCCAGTAATTTCAGCTACTAAAGACTTCGAAAAAGCTAAGTACCCCGTTGGGGACTCTTTCTTGCCTCAGCTGATGTCAGATAAAGTAAATAATTGTTTAACTTGTGGGAAACAAATACCTCATAAGGATTTCCATTCCTACTGCCTTCCTTGCTTAGGCCCAGACCACGACGTATCATCCTGTTCAGCCTGTGCTTCCTTCAACCGACGAACCCTTAGACGTCGGTCGGAGTTTGCAGAGGAATTTTTTGGGGCTAGTTTTGCATATAAAATGCCGTCGGAGACTCCGACCTCACATTTAGTGAAAAAACGGAAGGACAAGGACCGACACTCGCGGCCCGTGGTTTCGGCTGAAACCACGGTAAAGCCTACCGCGAGTGTCTCGGTTTCGGCCGAAACCGAGTCCTCGGAGATTCCTTCATCTGAATCCACTCAACCGACCACCGCGGCCCGGGAGGCCCCGGCTGAGTCGGCTACCGAGCTACCTACCGAAACCAGTGTCCAGGATATGTCCGACACCATTCCTTTGGACATATCTACTCCGGCACGTGGGGCAGCTAAGCCCCCTGCTTCCATGTCCATTAAGGCCTTCTCCAGGACTAAAGCTGCTAAACTTTCTAAGGCTTTGCCTCCCAAGACTACCTCCCAGAGGCCTTCCTCTAGTACTCAGATCCTCAGCCTTGCAGAGGACCTTATTTCTTTAATTAGAGGTTCACAACCTCACCCGGACAGGGCCTCTCACTCTCCACCAGACAAAAGGCCCAGGACTGAGCCTTCTGACCCACACTCTTCAGATGAGTCCACGGATGGTTCTGAGTTGTCAGACCACCAGGAGGAGGCTTATTCGCCTTATGAGGATTCTGATGCTGAAGAATCTATCCCTTCGGCCTCCCCTCCTGAAGAGTTTTCCTTTGGTGAGACTCTACCTTCCATGAGAGAGCATTTTCAATGGCAAGGTCAGGAATTCTCTGATTCTAGAAAAAGATTAAGGACCTTTTTACATTTTCCTCAGCATAGGCCCTTAGCTATACCTCCTGTTTTGAATGTAATTGATGATGTGTACAATGATGTCAGTACAGCCCCTGATACTCTTCCCCCCGGCCCCTGCCAAACCTGATAGATACTACAGGGTCCCGGATTCTCATTTCCATCTGTATAAAGCCCATTCTGCCGACCCAGAAACTATTACTCTGGGCCCTAAAGGGGTTGCGGCTGCCACTGCCAAAAATCCTCTACCTTCTGAAAGAGAGTCTAGAGCTTTAGAGAGATGGGGAAAGAAGGTATATACCTCTGCAACTCTTTCCGTCAGGGCTCTAAATTGTCAATTTCATATGATACAGTACCAAGAGTATTTGTTAGATGAACTGAACAAGAAGCTTTCTTCTCCTGAGCCCCTTGACTGTAAATCCCTTCAGGATTTGGTACACAACTCACAGCAGGTTAGTAATCATTTCTTAAAGTGTGGTTATGATGCATTGGAGGCTTCATTTAGGTCAGCTATGACTGGGGCAGTTATTCATAGGCATGCCTGGCTGAAGGAACAATCTTTGCCAGACCATGTTAAAGCTAAACTCCTGGATGCTCCAATGGAGAAACAAAATTTATTTGGCTCCTCTGCTCAGGAGGTTTTAAAAAAGTATGAAGAAAAGGCAAAATTTGTGCAAACAGTTAAGGATTTCCTACAAGTACAACCACCGAGATTTAGCAGAAACTGGCCTACTAAGAATTGGTCCTTTCCAGACTCGGACAGAGCCCAGAGAGGCAGGAACAGACGCCCCAGAGGCAGAGGCCAATCTAGGTTCTCTTACAGAGGCTGTCAGTGGCAACCTGCCAACCAGAGAGGTAGTGCAACAGCAGCAACAACAACTACTACTACACCAGGACAGGCTCAATGACTTTACTCTGACTCCGCCCACCAGGGCTCAACTGGAAGCACCCTTGGGCGGAAAGCTTGCTTTATTCTCAAAAAATTGGTATTATATTACAAGGGACACATGGACACTGCAAATAATAGACAAAGGATACAGGTTCCACTTCCACACTTTGCCAAAAAGAAACGGAATGCCAAACCTACCACCAAATCAGAGGGCAGAGGCTTTAAAGCAGATCAACAACTTGCTTCAAATGAAAGCCATAGAAAAAGTACCACTTTCAGAACAAGGCCAAGGATTTTACTCCAGACTATTCCTTGTACCAAGAAAAGAAAATCAATGGAGGCCTATTCTCGACCTGTCCGCACTGAATACTTTCCTCATTGTGCCAAAATTCAAGATGCTGACCCTACAGCAACTTCTTCCCATGTTGGGCAAGGAGTCTTGGCTGGTGACTCTAGATCTCAAGGAGGCATACCTGCACGTCCCTATTCAACCAAACTGCAGAAGACACCTCAGATTTCGTGCAGGATCAGAGCATTATCAATTCTCAGCATTGCCATTTGGCTTATCTACTGCGCCCAGAGTATTCACGAAATGCCTGGCATCAGTAATTGCACACTGCAGACTTCAGGGGATTCAAATCTACCCCTATCTGGATGACTGCCTTATACAAGCGGGCAACAAGGTAAATTTGATAAAAGACTTGGCCTATGCCATCCGCCTACTACAGGCATTGGGATGCACAGTCAACATCCAAAAGTCAAGACTGGTTCCATCCCAAAGGATAACCTTTCTGGGTGCGGATCTAGACACAACCACCCAAATGGCCTTTCTCACAGAAGAAAAACAAAAACAACTTCCAGATAACTTCATGAATCTGACAAGACAAGCTCAGCTTACTGCAAGGAAAATCCTGCAGGCCCTGGGTTACATGGCATCCTGCATAATTCTGATACCACAGGCCAGGCTGCATATGAGAAAATTACAATGGTATCTAAGGAGTGTATGGTCTCAACACAGTCACAGTTTGGAAACTTTGATACCAATCATTCCTTGCCTTCAAAAGGAATTCCTGTGGTGGGCTCAGGCCTGCCAGTCCAACAGAGGGTTGCCTTTCAACAAACCAAAACAAAACAAACCATCACCACGGACGCTTCAGACCGAGGATGGGGAGCACACATGGAGGACAAATGTATCCAAGGCCTATGGTCTCAAAGACAGATACACATGCACATAAACCAAAAGGAAATGCTGGCAGTGATGCATGCAATCGAGGCTTTCAAACCCTTCCTCCATCAAGGCCACCTGTTAATAAGGACAGACAACACCACGGTCATGTGGTACATAAACAAGCAGGGAGGCACACACTCCTACCCTCTATGCTGGCTGGCTATGAATCTATGGGAGTTATGCCTGAGACTCAATATCCAAATGCAGTCCCAGTTCGTGCCAGGAAAGGAAAGTACACTGGCAGACAGCTTAAGCAGAACTACCAGGGATGCACATGAATGGATGCTGCACCCAGACATCTTCCAACTCATAACAAAGGCATGGGGAACGCCGGAGATAGATCTATTCACATCCCCCCTCAAGAAGACATTCTGCTCAAAGGACATACCACCCACAAGCATGGAGGGTGGACTCTCTCTCTTTCAGCTGGAAAGCTCTAAAAGTATATGCCTTCCCACCTCTCCCTTTAATGTACAAGGTTCTACTGAAGATCAGGGAGGAACAGCCAAGAGTGATTCTGATAGCTCCAGACTGGCCAAGGCAACACTGGTATTCACTATTGAGGAGCATGTCACAGGCAAAACCATGGCCTCTCCCCCTATGGCCTCTTCTTCTGACGCAGAACAATTTCAAGATCATGCATCCCAACTTAAAAACATTGCAGCTAACTGCCTGGAAAATCCCTTAAAACCAAAACAAAATGTTTTATCACAGACAGTGAAGGACATTATCAAGGAAGCTCGCCGGCCTTCCTCAAGGAAGACATACTCAGCTAAATGGAAAAGATTTTTCATCTGGAACACATCAAAAGGCGTAGATGTGACAGTGGCAAATATGACACATATTCTGGAATACTTAGCAGAACTGTTCCACAATGGGCTTTCCTATTCTTCCATTAAGATTCATGCCTCAGCAATTTCAGCAGAATACAATTTGGATCCACCTATCTTCTCACACCCTCTACTCAAGCAATTTCTGAGAGGGATCAAAAATATCAAACCTCCAAGAAAACCCCCTTTACCTGCTTGGGATCTCAACTTTGTCTTGGAGAAACTAACACTTCCTCCCTTTGAACCAGCAGCAATCAGCGTATCTCCAGTTTCTGTCTTGGAAAACTGCATTCCTTCTGGCAATAACTTCAGCAAGAAGAGTATCTGAGTTACAAGCATTAATGGCAGTACAGCCATTTCTTATCTTCCATCAGGACAGAGTTACACTAAGAACTAATCCTACTTTTATGCCAAAGGTGGTATCTAGGGTATCCTTGAACCAAGCTATTCACTTGCCTACGTTCTTCCCAAATCCACAAAATAGAGGGGAAAAACTGCTGCACACCCTGAATATACACAGACAACTACGCTACTACTTGGACAGAACTAAAAGTAGCAGAAAAGCTGACCAACTCTTGGTAGCATATGCTGCTGGGGTGCAAGGAAAAGCTATTTCCAAACAGACAATTTCAAAATGGATAAGAAATTGCATTCGATTTTGTTACTCCTTTCATGGAAAGTCAGTTCCTGCAAACATCAGGCCTCATTCCACAAGGGCCACGGCCACCACTACAGCCTTCCTACGAGGGGTGGCTACCAAGGACATTTTAGAAGCTGCTACTTGGAGCTCCGTGCATACATTTACCAAACATTACAATCTACCTTTATACTCCAGATCCAGAGCAGGCTTTGCTACTGCAGTCCTGCAGGGGATCTTAACTACACCATCCTTTTCTTAGTGCCTCCTCCCCCAGATTAGCTATGGTATTCTACCCATATGTTATGACTGCAGATGCATCCTTGAAGGACATAGTACAGTTTTGTACCTACCATCAATGTAGATGTCCGATAGGTATGCATCTGCAGTCAGGTTTACCCTCCCTCCTACCCCTCTGTGGTATTCCTAGGGTGTTTACCCCTCTTTTAGCTAGCTGGGGGAATCTATTATGGTGTATTTGTTTGTATATACTTGTATATATATATCTATAATTTTGCAAATGTTTGGAATTCTATTGCATTTCTCCAAATTTAGCCTTCCTAGAGGGCACCTGGCATCTGGGGCCAGAAAAACTGAGGAAAATGGCGTCGGCTGATGCTTTTATACCCCAGACGCTCTGACGTCGGGGAAAGTGTGACATCAGCCGAGGCCAGACCCAGACTTTGGAATCCGGCCGACCGAAGGGCTGCCTGAGGCAGGATAACCCATATGTTATGACTGCAGATCAGGGGGACTGCAGCCCCTCAAAAAGAAAAAGAAAGAAAGAAATGAAAAATAAAAAATATTTTTTAAAATTCGGACTTAGCATGCGCATAGACCGAGTCCGGCTTATCGGGCGCGCATGCTCTCTGTGCACTTTTACAGTGCACAGACCGGACTGCAAGAGGAGCAGCAGGGACTCGGGACAGTGCCTCAGGGATCTTCGGCGTCGGGAAGGAGCATGTGGATCTCGGGTCTTCAGTATTGCGGGAAGGATGTATGGATTGTCGTTAACTCTGGATGTATTCATTCAGGATTCAGGTAAGGTGCCTTTCAATTTACAATGTTTATGGTGCTTGTGCTTTACTGGAGAGAGAGAGTGTGTGTGTGTGTGTGTGTGTGTGTGTGTGTGTGTGTGTGTGTGTGTGTGTGTGTGTGTGTGTGTGTGTGTGTGTGAAAATGCCCCAGGTGCTTATGGTGGTGTGGTAGGGAATGCCTCAGGCTTGAACCCTGTACCCTGTATGCAGGTGTTAAAGACTTGAGTTCCCTACCCACCACCATTTGTAAAATTTCAGATTTTTACCTCATATTTGATCTGATCTGTTCCTCATAATATCTGTGGTTTGTAAATGTTGTAATGCTTGATATTTGATGGTGTAGTAGTAGCATTGTTGCCTCACAGCTGCAGGTTCTTGGGTTTGATTCTTGGCTGGGGTTCCTTCTTTGTGGGGTCTGTATCTTCTCCCTGTGTTTGTGTGGGTTTGCTTTTGTGCCCTCCCATGTTACAAAGACATGTCTGCATTATTTCTTCCTGGGCCTCCGCTGAAAATTTGTTTATTTGTTCCAAGTCAGACTGTCCTGATTAAATGTTAAATAAAATTGATAGGCATTTGAATTTCAGACTTAAGGGTTTCTGAATGTTTAATTCACTGCGTTTTTAATGGTGCAGTGGTAGTATTGTTGCCTCACAGCTATAGGTTTTCTGGTTTGATTCTTGGTTGGGGTGGCTTCTGTGTGGAGTCTGCATCTCCTGCCTGTGTTTGTGTGGATTTGCTCTGGTGCCCTGCCATTTTACAAAGATGTGTCTGCAGTTTTAATCCCTGCGTCTCTGCTGAAAATTGTTTTTGTTCTGTCCCCAGTAAATTTGACAGGCATTTGAATTTCAGACTTCAGGTTTCTGAATGTTTAATTCCTTGCAGATTTGATGGTGCAGTGGTAGTATTGTTGCCTCACAGCTATAGGTTTTCTGGTTTGATTCTTGGTTGGGGTGGCTTCTGTGTGGAGTCTGCATCTCCTCCATGTGTTTGTGTGGATTTGCTCTGGTGCCCTGCCATTTTACAAAGACGTGTCTGCAGTTTTAATCCCTGCTGAAAATTGGTTTTGTTCTGTCCAAAATTGACAGGCATTTGAATTTCAGACTTCAGGTTTCTGAATGTTTAATTCCTTGCATAATTGATGGTGCGGTGGTAGTATTGTTGCCTCACAGCTATAGGTTTTCTGGTTTGATTCTTGGTTGGGGTGGCTTCTGTTTGGAGTCTGCATCTCCTGCCTGTGTTTGTGTGGATTTGCTCTGGTGCCCTGCCATTTTACAAAGATGTGTCTGCAGTTTTAATCCCTCGTCTCTGCTGAAAATTGTTTTTGTTCTGTCCGCAGTAAAATTGACAGGCATTTGAATTTCAGACTTCAGGTTTCTGAATGTTTAATTCCTTGTATAATTGATGGTGCAGTGATAGTATTGTTACCTCACAACTATAGGTTTTCTGGTTTGATTCTTGGTTGGGGTGGCTTCTGTCTGCATCTCCTCCCTGTATTTGTGTGGATTTGCTCTGGTGCCCTGCCATTTTGCAAAGACGTGTCTGCAGTATTAATCCCTGCATCTCTGCTGAAAATTGTTTTTGTTCTGTCCGCAGTAAAATTGACAGGCATTTGAATTTCAGACTTCAGGTTTCTGAATGTTTGATTCCTTGCAGATTTGATGGTGCAGTGGTAGTATTGTTGCCTCACAGCTATAGGTTTTCTGGTTTGATTCTTGGTTGGGGTGGCTTCTGTGTGAGTCTGCATCTCCTCCATGTGTTTGTGTGGATTTGCTCTGGTGCCCTGCCATTTTACAAAGACGTGTCTGCAGTTTTAATCCCTGCTGAAAATTGGTTTTGTTCTGTCCGCAGTAAAATTGACAGGCATTTGAATTTCAGACTTCAGGTTTCTGAATGTTTAATTCCTTGCATAATTGATGGTGCGGTGGTAGTATTGTTGCCTCACAGCTATAGGTTTTCTGGTTTGATTCTTGGTTGGGGTGGCTTCTGTTTGAGTCTGCATCTCCTGCCTGTGTTTGTGTGGATTTGCTCTGATGCCCTGCCATTTTACAAAGACGTGTCTGCAGTATTAATCCCTGCGTCTCTGCTGAAAATTGTTTTTCTGTCCGCAGTAGAATTGACCGGCATTTGAATTTCAAACTTCATGTTCTTCAGAATACATAGTAGCACAACCTTTTTTCTAGCAATTTTCTAAGTTTATAAGATGAATATTTTAAATTTGTCCCTATTTTTGGGACTGTATTCCCCATTATTGGCTTCGTCCAGGTTTTGTGCTAAGGTTGACAGCTATGGCAAGAACTGAATTCACTGAATATGGACTGTAGAATTGTGCATATTTACTGATAAAGGTGCACTGTAGAATTGTGCATATTTACTGATAATGGTGGACTGTAGAATTGTGCATATTTACTAATAATGGTGGACTGTGGAATTGTGCATATTTACTAATAATGGTGGACTGTAGAATTGTGTATATTTACTAATAATGGTGGACTGTGGAAGTCTGAGTAGACTTTTATGATAAATGTTCTCAACTGGGCAGTTTTGCCATTATGGGTGCATATGTTTTGTTTCATTGCTTACTGGAAAAATGTTCAAAACAAATTTAAAACACCCTCTAACAAGTGTACTGTATTGTACAAGGAATATAATTTTTAGTACAATGAGGAAGGTGTATCAAAGAGCACATGTATGTTTCATATGCAAGGAAAACAGCCCAAAATTAATCTTTATCTGCCACTGGCAAAATGTATTTTCTTTGAATGTGGGTTTCAATGAATGTGAGTTTCAAGGGCAGGGAAGTTTTAATGCTAAGTTTTCATTGTGAGACTGCATTGCTTTGTTTAACAGATTACTTAATGTTTGTGCTGTAAAATACAAAATAAAACTTTCAAATGAAGTCCAATCATTGAAGTAAAGCAGTATGCACATTAGTGTTTATGGTAAATGGAGTGAAATAGCCAAGTAATGGTTAATTGGAATGGCTGCAGAGGCTCCAGTTCAACCATTATTTTGTCAGGGGGGGGGAAGGGCAGCAAACTCAGACAGGCCCAGCTGAACTATACCTCCCAACTGTCCAGATTTTCAAAGAATGAATAGATTTTTGCTTCTTATTTTTGGTTTGTTGTTCATAAAATTTGTAGTTTTAATTCCTAAATGATTTGCCAGAAGTCACTAAATAATAAGTTTCAGACTTCATAACCTTCATAAAATGCATGTTAAAGTAAGAGCCGTTCTATCAACTGTCTCAATTTATACAAGAGCAATTTTAGTACTGTTTATATGTGCCCCAATATATTTGGCCTTGTTCAGATTTACTGCATTAACAGGTTGAGAGGTACATGCAAATAAATTGCTTTATAGAATTAGGCATAGCCAACCTCTCAACTGTCCCCAATTTTGGCACAAAATGTTGCTATTCCCTCTAATAATCCCTCCTTAAAATAGCAATTTTGGAAGAAAACATGGAGGGTTTACAATTAAGAAATAACTGTAATAATCAAAGTTATAGATTACTTGAAATGCATGTAGATTCTTTTATTTTGTCAGCTGCTCAAGGTAGCAGTACTAATATTAAAGTGTCCCTTCTTTGACAGGTAGAAGCTGTATTGTGTGTCTATTTTATATTTTTGCATCACATTTTGGTCCATTTTCATAAAATTGTGTTTTTGGCAAATTAGTGACAAATCACTAAAGACTGAAGTTAGAAAATGACAGACATTTGAGTTTCAGATTTTATACCCTTCAGAAAATTCATACTAATGCAAGACCTATTCTATTATCTTTCTAAGTTTATTAGAGCAATATTTAAAAATTGTCCTTCTTGTTGTGCCTTTGTCCCACTTCTGTGTATGGCTTTGTCCAGATTTCTTGCTCTTGAAGTTGAGAGGTATGACAAATGTGTCAGGGCCATCACAGTCAGCCAGAGATTTCAAATTGTGACATGCTTGTTGCACCTCCCCATGTAGTGACTCTGGATGTGTCCAAGCAAGGCAAGGAGTAGTTGTATCTACCTTGGATGGGGAGGACACACTGCATAAGTACTACAGTGGCTTTTCATCTGTCCTTGATTTTGCAGAATGGTCTGGTTTCTGTCATATTTTTGTACTGTTGATTTATGCTTATTACTCAAAGTGCCTGTTGCTCTGTGTTTAAGTAGCAATGCTTTAATGACCATAAGGTAAGCTTGTCTGACATCGTAAGATGCAAGTAAGCTTTAATAAGCATACTGTTAAAGAATTGCCAACATTGAAAGCCTTTCTGTTGTTGCCATGCAGAGAATACTTGACTAGATAATGTATAAGCCTTGGGTATTAAAGGACAGGATTCCATTATTTTAAAAAGCTCATTACACTTGTTGGAGACTTCCAGTCATCTCTACAGGCTTTACCCGTAAACTAAACAGAATGCCAATCATGTGTGGTCCATAACCTGTACAGTAATCCTTTAAGCAATGTATCTTGAGCTTGTTTCTTGTTTGCTTTTCATTTTTACTTTTATCATGTTTTCCCCATGAAACGTTGTCAGGCAGCAGGTCTTTTTGGATAAGAAACATTTTTACAAGTGGGGGCATCACATAGATTTCTACTTTCAGCATGTTGCTTGGTACTTTAATAAAGCTGAATATATTATAATTAGAACTGCAGTGCAAGGAGAAGTAGTTTGAGTTGAGTGCTTCTGGTTTTTCTTATACTTGATTTTGACTGGCATTCCAGTAATGTATTTAAAAGTAATTTATTTTTCATGCCTCACAACCTTTTGTTTCCATCTAGATATTAAGTAAGCTGTCATGCAGCCAATGCATTGAAATATTTTTATTCTTCTACACTTATTTTTGTCTTGATTGGACTTTCATAATGATGGTTTGCCACCCAGGGCAGCGTATTTAATTAAAGTTAGTTTTTTTGTGGTTTTGTGCATAGCTCCTCCCCTTTATGGTTGACCACACCCCTTCCCTTTGACCCCGCCCATTCAGCGTCTCCTGCAGCCCCCCTGTGATTTGAAGTCACCAGCCGCCACTGCTGCAGATGCATACCTATCGGACATCTACATTTATGGTAGGTACAAAACTGTACTTTTTCATCCTTCATTATTACTTGCCGACTACCCTTTCTTTTCCTCTTCACAGTTTTGTTCTTGTGTCCTGTTACAAAACATCTCAAGTAACTAGCACTCAAGGTGATGGATGCTTGCTTTAATGAAAAACTGGCTTTTGTAGGCTAAACACAATATATTTCTTCAGGGAAAAATCACTGCCCTACAATCCTTTATGATACTCGCCTATCTGTATTCTGTGTGACAGAATTCTTTACTTCACATTTTCTTTGCTGTTTAACCCCCACCAAATGTGCCTTTACTTCTAAGCTTTATGAAGTATTTCTAGCATGTATAGTTTATTTATTTTTATTTATGTATTTATGTATTTTACATTTGTTGATTGGGTTTGTCCAACTGAGCTGATAGCCCTTTTTCAGCCGAGGATTGGGGAGAAATGCTCCACTAATTATACAGTAACAGTTTACAGAAGCAGTAAACAGAACAACTTCAAAATTTTACAAAGAAAAGTTTAAATGGAAGCAATAAGACAATGTCAGAAAACAATTTTGACAATGGAAGAACAATAAAATCATAGTATCAGTTGCTGCTAACATATGTCAACGATTGAGGAGAGAAATGAGAGATACATTTTATATTTATCTAAGCAGTTTACTATTTATGATTTAAAATGCCAGGTAATACACTAGTTAAGGAGGCTAGAAAGAGCTAACAGATAAGGTTCATAGGTTCATAGGTTGATACTAGGCTTTCAGCCCTAGGGCCTATACAAGCCTAGCCATAACAATTCCCTGGAGAAGAGAATTAGAGGTAAAAAAGTAGTGGGCAGGTAGTGGACTGTCTTTGGGATTGTAAGGATGTTTATGGAGAGTGAGTGCAGTGACAAGACCAGTGACTTTTTAAGTATTCTTTGGTAACTGCTTTGAATTGTTTAAATTGTTTGAGGGACCTAATTTCTAATGGGAGTCTGTTCCAGGAAATGGTAGGATGGTAGCTATAGAGGTTGCATCCAATTTTGGTCTTGGGTTTATAGATCTGTAGTAAGTCTTGGTTGAAGCTACTATTACACTTTTGTCTTTGTGCTCATTTGGATAGTTGTGGTTGAAAGGATGAAAGACTGCAGCCACAGAATATTGAAAAGAAAGTCTTTTATATATGAAAAATGCATCTGCTGCAGACAGGGGTAGAATAAGCAAGGCTTTAGATTTCTGATAGCTAGTAAACACTGTTTATTTATTTTGTTTTCCCCCATCTGTTTTAATGAGTAGAATTTTGATTTGGGACTTGTCAAACTTGATTATCAGTCACACAGCCTGTAGATATGAAGTGTTAACATATCAGCATGCTTATAAGTGATGTTTTTGGTGTTGTGTCAGGTGTTGACTATCAAACATTTTAATACTGTACATCAGAAATTTAAACATCATGATCGCATTCTAAGCTGAAAATACTTTTTCCTGGCTTCATGTGGAGTGTTTTTACAGGATTTATAGCTTCTTTATTCATTCCAAATGAAAGTACGTGTTTGTGCTTAGAAAGTGAGCAGTATGCAGCAAAATTAGATGCAAATACACAGAAGAATATCAAAAATATATAGTTTGGGGAGTCTGTTTATAGTTAATTTGCATTTGGGACACACTAGTTTTTGGCTTTGGAGACCCTTAGTAATTTAAACCTGCCTAGGGTAGTCTGACCTTCAAGAAATGTGAACACTGATTTAATAGCTTTTCTAAATTTTTAACATTTCATTCAGCCTGTTTCTTATAAGTGTTTCTTGTTAACCCAAAATATTAACAGGAAAGATGCAAAACACAACATGCTTTAGCTTAAGGGAAGGAAATAGGTGGTCTACTTATCTGCTTGTTGAGAGGTACTGTTTGATTTTAGTAAATATTGCTGTAGTATCCTGATTTGTTTTCATGTTTTCTAAATTTATTTTGTGATATTTAGAGGGCAAAGTAACTGAATTCTATCTTTCTTAAATTAAAGGTTTGAGCAAATGTCATCCTGTAAATACAGATGTCCTTCCATTTCACTGTTGCACTATTCATAACAGTAGGGAACCCCTGCCTAGGACATGCAGCCAGTATACCAAAGCCTCTGGTTGCTTAAAGGTATGCTGTACATCACACACATGCTCCTCGCATAGCATAGGGCATAAAGGTGACGTCCAGACATACCATCTTCAGAACCTCTTTGCCACCAGTCTGCATGCCAT
The DNA here is from genome assembly GCF_019279795.1 of Protopterus annectens. Lineage (NCBI taxonomy): Eukaryota > Metazoa > Chordata > Ceratodontiformes > Protopteridae > Protopterus > Protopterus annectens. The sequence continues at coordinate 1,021,802,256 of NC_056745.1, read as the reverse complement.
GTCTTGATTCAGTCTGAACGCATATGTTCCTTTGCTGGTTTTACCGAGCCATTGCAGATAACTGCCCCATTGGGGTTCCTTTTTTTATTTGTCTTTTCTTATTGTTGCTTGTGCGGTTTCATGTCATCCAAGAAGTGTAAATGCCAGTGTGGGGGACAGATTCCTCATAAAGTTTGCTGCAAACATTGTCTTTTTTGCCTTGGCGCATTGCATGACCATACATCTTGTTCCATCTGTCAGGCTTTTGCACCTAAAACTTTGCATAGTAAACTTTCTTCTTTGGCACTGTATCTTGAGAGTCAGTGTCTTACACATCTCGCGAAAGATGCACTGGAGAGAACTTTGCACCCTGAAGGACAGCTAAGAAGCATAGCCGGAATCTTCTGCTGTTTAGCCTCTGCTGGATGTCTCCCATGGTGAGTGAATACCAGGAGGTTTTCCCGGCTTTGATTCCTCTGCCACGACTGGGTTGGAGGCCGGCAGGGATTCAGCTTTAAGCACGTCCATGGAGGCTTTGCAGACATCTGTTTAGGACGTTCAAAGGGAACCATGATTGATCATTTCAGAGGGGCCTAGGGGTATTCTTCAGATTTTAGTCAGAGAAGTACCACCTACTGCCATTATTGAATGCCGTCCTGGGTCAGAGCTTTCCACGTTTTATAAGACATATGTCCCATTGAAAAAAAAAAAAAACTAAGCATATTTTCCTTGCTCCTAAGGACCCACAGAGTGAGTGGCAGGCCTTCACTCAGGATTTGTTTAGTGCTTCGATGGTATTGCAGCCTCTTCAGGGAGTTGCTGTTCCAGCTCCCCCTTGGTCCTCTACTCCCCTTGAAAGACCCAGGGAACAAGATTCCACTGAGGAGGATTTGGATTCGGATGAGGAATCCGTTGCTTACTCTTCTCAGATTCCTTCTCCTTTGGATTATGAGTCAGAAGAAAAAAAAGTCTGCCAATCCTGATGCTCTCTTTGAAGAGATTTCTTTTGGAGACACAGTCTTCAGGATAATGGAGTTCTTTAAATGGGATTTTTCTCAGGTCTCTGAGATTCATAAGAGTTACTATGAGTTGCTGCAGATGGAATCTCTTAAACCTTCTGCTGTTCCTCCTGTTTTGGCTGCTTTGTTGGATGTGTTTACCAATGCTTCTAAAGCTCTAGATTCTCAATCCCCTGCTCCCAAGAAACCTGATTGGTTCTATAGGGTGCCTGAGGACCGTCAATTTTTGTACAAGTGTCCTGCTGCTGACCCCTCAGTGGTGTCTAATAGCCTCTGATAAGCCCTCTCACTTGCTTCCTTCTCCCAAATTACTGCCCTCTGATAAAGATAACAGAACCATAGAAAGGCTAGGTAAGAAGGTTTACACTTCAGCTATCTTGGCTTTTAGGGCTGTTAATTATAAGACCCATATGTCCATTAATGTGTTGGCTGTCCTTTCCCAGGCTTGTCAGGTTATATCTGATCTTCCGAACTTGGAAGGTAAAACTTCTGTTAGGGACTTGTTCCCATTTGGCTCATCATTCCATCAAGTGTATTTACGATGCAGCAGATACTTCTTCTAGGGCAGCTGCTTTTTGGTCAGTGATGAGGAGGTGTTCTTAGCTTCAGCTTCAACCATTGCTGGATGATACCAAGGCTAAATTGATGGATGCCCTTCTTGATAATAAACACTTGTTTGGTGAAGCTGCTGCTGATTTGTTTAAGTCCCTTCAGGATAAGGGTAATGCTTTACAGGAACTCAAACATGTTTGTTTCTGCTGTTCCCAAATTTCAGAAAAACTACCCCAATAAGACAGCCTTTGTTTGAACACAGTCTCGCCCTCCTCCTAAGGGCAAAAAGGGTGTCAAATGGGCTCCTCCTGCTAAGGCTACTCCAACTAAAGTGCCTCAGAAGTCTTCCTTTCCAGATAAACAAGTTGCTTTCTGACTGTCCTATTCTTCCTAGCCACGTTCCTGTTTCTGTTCACCTCTCTCTCCCTCCCTGTTTGGCTATAGATTACTCAGGATTCCTGTGTTCTGTCCATTATTCATCAGGGGTATTTCAAGGTAGAAAAATCCCTTCACCCTTTTATGGGTATTTCTCAGCCCCCTCGGCAGCAACTCTCCTTTTCACAGAGGTGCATCAGGAACTTTTGACTCTGGGTACTATTCAAGAGGTGCCTGTGTCCCAAAGGGGGGGGGGGGGTTACTCCAGGATGTTGCTAGTACCCAGAAAGGAGGGTACTTGGAGATCAGTTCTAGACATTTCTCATCTAAACACTTTTTTGAAGGTGCTCACTTTTCAAATGTTTTCCCTTCAGATTTTGTTCCCTCTTTTGCTTTCCCAGGCTGATATATCTCTGGATCTCAAGGATGCGTATCTCCATATTCTTTTCCATCCCCTTTTCAGGATGTTTTTACATTTCTCTGCTGCTTCCTGGCATTTTCAGTTCTCTGCTTTGCCCTTTGGCCTTTCTACTGCCCCAAGAATATTCACCAAATGCCTCGCTCCTGTGATTGCTTTTTGCAGAGTTCAGGGGATCCAATATTTTCCTACTTGGATGACCTTCTGTTTAGGCATCCTCTCCAGAGATCCTGTTGCAAAATCTCCATTTTGCCATTTCTGTTCAGAGCCTAGGGTTTACAATAAACTTCAAACAGTTTTCTCTAACTCCTTCTCAGGACCATATTTTTCCCGGGTTGCAGGATTCAGACAGTGCCTTTGCTGGCATCCCTGCCCTATGTTTTTCCCACTGAGAACAGGTTTATACCCGAAAGCTTTGTGGTTATTAAAGATATTATTAGCGTTTCTAAGTCTGGTATTTTTTTATTGAATCCCTGCCTCCTCCCAAGGTCTTGACCCTCATCTTCTTCTTTCAAACTCTTCTTCCTCTGGCTTCCATTACAGCCAGGAAGTTTCTGAGAGCACTGGGTTTCATGGGATCAAACATTTTTGTGCTCCCTCTGGCCAAGCTTCACATGAGGAAGTTTCAGTGGTGCCTGAAGTCATTTTGGCTTCAGCATGCTAATTCCCTAGAATTTATAGTTCCTTTTCTACTTTGTCTCAAGAGGGAACTACACTGGTGGGTCCAGCAGTTGTCCCTTAATTCAGGGCTCCCTTTTCATCCCCCTCTTCCCTTTCAGGAGCTGTACACAGACATTTTGGATGTGGGATGGGAGCAGCTTTTGTCTCCCTAAAGGTGCAGAGGGTGTGGCCTCCTCTTCAACAAAAGGAGCACATCAGTGTCAGAGATGAGAGCCCTTCTGCTGGCTCTTCAGGCTTTTCATCCTCTATTCTCCCCAGGACCTCTCAAGGTGTTTACAGACAATGCCACTGTGATGTGATATGCAAACAAAGGGGGTGGGACAAGATCTTATCTTCTTTGCTGGTTGGGACTCCTGGTATGGGATCTTGCTGTCCAGTATCAAGTGACTTTTCAGACAGTTTATAGTCCCTCAGGTCAAAATATTGTGGCAGACACTCTGATCAGGTCCTTAACTCAATCCCATGAATGGATGCTTCACAGGGATGTGTTTCTGGACATTGTCCACCACTGGAGTACTCCTCAAATAGACCTATTTGCCTCCCCTCTGAACAGACAACTTCCTGTATTTTGTGCCAGCATCCTAGGTCCTCTAGTATGGAAGGTGGACACCCTCTCTTTTTCTTGGAAGGCTCTGTTTCTTTATGCTTTCCCTCCCCTTCCCCCTATTTCAAAGTCTTGCTCAAAGTTCAACAGGATGCCCACAAAATATTGTTATTGACTTCCTTTTGGCTGAGACAGAATTTTTCACTCTTCTGCATTTAGCCAAGGGCAGTCATCACAAGTTACCTCACACGGTGGGTCTACTCACATAGGACAAGGGATCTCTCATCCATCCCCACCTGTCCACTCTTCATCTGTCTCTGTGAGTGATAGGATTTTGATTCCACATAGGCACTTTTTTTCTAATGACCTCCTTAGGGACCTGCATGAGGCCAGGAAACCCAATACTAGGAAATCCTGCTTATCCAAATGGAAGAGGTTTTCTGTTTAGTGTCTTTCTCGTAACATGGATCCAGTTTATGTGGCTGTCCCTTTGGTTTTCTCTTATCTGTGTGAATTGCTCAATGCTGGTTTGGCTTATTCTTCTGTTAAGGCCCACTTATCAGCTATCTCTGCTTGTCTGCCTTTATCTCCTCCTTTATCTTCTAGATTTGAAGCTACACAATTCTTTAAAGGTGTCCTTCATATTAGGCCTCCCAGGAAGCTGCTCCTCCTCCTTGAGATCTTAATTTTGTTTTAAAGAAATTGACTATGGCTCCTTTTCACGGCCGGCCTTAGGCATAGGTGAACTAGGTGATCGCCTAGGGCGCCATAAAGGCCAGCCTTGTAAAGGGTGCAATTTTTTACTTTTTTTTTTTTATTTTAATTAATTGAGTTAGTCCATTCTTTCTTCTTGGCGCCTTAGAGGGCACCGGAACCACAGGGCAAAGGGGGTGGTGAGCGCCCTCCCACTTTTACAGCATCACGGTATTAGCATCTTCTCATTTAAGGAGAATCATGCGTGTACACGCCAACGTGGATGTAAATACATTGTGCAGTCGTGCGAAATGTAAACTAGTAGTTTTGTTAAGAGGGGTTAAGTCAGTGTGTACTCGTTTGGCCATTCGGTTTAGAAAGAAGGTAAGTGTATGTGTGTGTAATTTAAACGGTTTGCTTCTGTATGGCATGTACAATTTAAACTAGTGGTTCCGTTCATTTCTGAATAAGAGAGAGTGTGAGTCTGTGTGTTGTATGAGAGAGTAGGAGTGTGTGAAATTTAAACTAGTTGTTAGTTGTATGAAAGAGAAGGTATGTGTGTGTTGCTGTTTGACAGAGTAGCTGCTTGTCTGTTGCATAAGTGGTGCTTTATGTTGATACTTGGATGGTTGGAAAAAGTGGCTGAAATGCACTGAAGGTTGATACACCAATGGAACAGATGCATGATTTCAGTCTTTATTATCATTTTCAAAATTACTACATAAGTTCATAGGTTTATGAGCTAATGTTACTACATAAGCTCATAGGTTTATGAGTTATTATTAGGTTAATAACTTTAGGGAGCCTTTTTTAATCTAGCAATGCTTCTGAGGGCGAGAATCAAACCTTGTACCTTATGTCTGCGAGGTGAACATCTTAACCGTTATGCAACCCCCGAGTCTGTTATCCAGCCATAAGAATTTAAAATTTTAATAAATAAACTATTTAATTAAAGTAAAGTTGAGCAGTTTACCTTTTTTAACATCAAACATACAAACAGCGTTAAACTTGCACAATGAAATTACAAAATAAATGTATTTAAATGGACAAATGACACGGAAAAAAAAAAAACAGTCAAACTAATGGCTTGCATGGATCTACCAGTACCAACATCTGAATATATATATATTTTTCTATCTAGTTTTGACTTAGAAGTCCAAAAAGTAGTTGAACAATTACATAGACAAATGTAATCAAAGTTAATCTATGCTCAGGAATGCAATCCATCTGCACCCTTTGGTACTATCTAAGTTTCTCTCTTTCTACTTACATGTCCAAGACTGCCTTTCCAGTCTGGATTCAAAAGGCTGTGATGGTCTTCCTATTCCTGCATATTTTTACCTCTGTGGGACACAGAAACTGACAAGCTAGTGTCAAAATATGGTAATGTAATTAGGCACTGTACATGTTGGCACATTTTGAGGAGCACATTGTTTCATTTTCAATAGTTATGCTGCCTTTCCTTTAAAAATAATTTTATATTTAGTAAAGTTAAAGTTCTTCCATCCTGTACATTTTATACATTTTTACATCCTGCAACATTTATAACCATTTTTATGGGAAAAGATATATTTGCTTTAGCACAGTAGTACTTTTCTATGTGTTGCTCCTCTTGGTGGATCTCAGTTTTGACCTACCATTATTTTATACATGTGTGATAGGGTACAAGTTGTATAGTTAAAATACACATGCTTGTTGTTTCCCTGGGGGATGCTTTGCATTTCCACAGATCAAAAGCTTTTCTGATATCCTTTCAGAAAACCATCATAAATCAGTGTGTTTAGTTGAGTGGATTTTCCTGTAAATATTGGAGCAGATTTTAATTCAGGATTTGGTACAGTTTTAGAGAATCTACATTATTAAAAATGTGAGTTCTGAGATGCTTCCCCTTTTGTGAGGGAGTTTAACTGGTGGGAGGTAGTAAAGACTTTCCCAACTTGGTGTTGCTCATTTTTCCATGAAAGCAGGTGCATTGCATAGAGCGATATATTCCAAAGCAGATTTGGCAAGATTCTGATGTTAAGTTGTCATTCCCAAAACATGACTGACAAAGAAGCTGGTGTCTGACAACATCCTTTATAAAGATAGATGGACACAGTTAATTGGTTAATAGAAGTATTATGAGTGTTTTGTTGATTAATGCCTTGTTAGGCCATGGTAGCATTTCTTTATTTTTATATATTTGTGTCCATTAGGCTTACCTGGTTAACAAGTGCCCAAGTGTCCCTTTTTAGGGGTGACTCAGGAGCCCTCTTCTTAATGACTTGCAGAAAGTTGCACAGCAGGAAAATGGAGATGGATGGAAATGGGCATTTTGTTGGATATAAGAAATAATTAAAAAAATGGGCATTTTGTTGGATATAAGAAACAGCTTATTAACAAGTCGGAGCCTTTATCCTGTACTTAATGATGCTCTGCCCTGATTGTATGCAGCATGTTCAGATTTCTTGTGCTTAGAGGTTGAGTGGTATGGATGCATGGTATGTCATGCCCCTAGTTGTCGATTATTTGGTGCATTTTAAGGGTGCCCTCCTTTGTATAAGATGCCTAGTAAGTATGAAGTGTTGTCTGTTTCTCAGTCATTTCCTGTTGCAATATTACCAGCTTGCCAATTTTTTTCGTCAATGTAATGTAGGCACTTGATTCTTCAAGGGCAGCAGGCACTGGATTTGTAGATGAAACATTGAGATATAAAGTTGTTTGCCAGTGGCAACCTCTTCGTTAGTTATAGGTTTCTTTAATGTGGTATTATTTTGATGATTTTACTTCTGCAGAGTTTGTGCGTATTGAGTGATATTGGATTGTAATGACAGAAGTCCGAGTGCACTTTTATATTTAAATTTTATGAAATAGGTTGGATTGTCATTATTCATTCATATATATATTGTTTTATTGTTTATTAAAAGAATGTTTAAAACTACAAATTTAAAACACATTCTCACAAGTGGTGCTGTATTATGCAAGGAGTATAATCAGGAAGGGGAATCAAAGAACAAATGCATGTATGTAAGGCCCTGCAAAATGTGTGCAAGGAGCCTGTGGTTTAAAAATAGTCTAAAGGTAAACTTAATCCTCCAGTGGCCAAATGCATTTTCTATGAATGTGGGTTTTCATGCTGTTTCAATGATTGCGGGTTTCAAGGGCAGAGAAGTTTACAGCTCATGTAAGTCTGTTTTCATTGTGAGATTGTTTGTTTAGCAAATTGCTGTCTCTGTTTATTTCAGTACCTGCAGTATGCACACTGATAGGTTTGAACAGTGTTTATGGCAACTGGTGAGAAACAGCCAAATAATGGAACACTGGAATGGTAGGGGGTTGCTGCAGGAGGGGCTGTTTGGTGGGAGGGTGATCCATTACCCTGCCTAGGGCCCTATTTGACCATGATCTAGCTCTGGTATTTAAAGTAGGAATACATAAGCAAACATAGTTAACTCATTTGCACCTAGAACCCTTAGCCAATTTGTGTAACAGCTTAGCTAATAAGTGTGTTGAGCTATCATTTCTTCTATGCATTTAATTAATTGTAGGAAATGACTGGAGTAGCTTTCCTGAGGAGTGACCTTCCTGTGGGTGTGGCTCAAATAGGGGTGTTTCAGGAGTATGGTGTGGGTGAGGCTTAAGGGGCACCACAGCACCACTTTGCCTAGGGCGCCATTTCAGCTAAGGCCGGCCCTGCTCCTTTTGAGCCTGCGGCTTCAGCTTCCTTGCAATATTGCTCTTGGACGACAGTTCTTTTGCTAGCCCTTACTTCTGCCAGATTGGATTCTGAGCTTCAAGCCCTTATGGCTTGTCCTCCTTTTTTGGTGTTTCATAAGGACAGGGTGTCCTTGCATAAGAATCCTTTTATAGCCCAAGGTGGTGAATGAGTTGTCCCTGAATCGGTCTATTCATTTGCCCACTTTTTTCCTTTCTCCACAATCTGCTACTGAGAAGGTGCTGCACACATTGGATGTGCCTAGACAATTCAGATTTTATTTGGATAAGACTATTAAGAAATCTGATCAGCTCTATTTCCTTTCAGCCCAGGTCCTTGGGATTAGCTGTATCCAAACAGAATATTTATTCTTGGATCTCAGAAGCTATTTCTTTTTATTATTCTTTGCTTGGTAAGAGCCTTCCCCCTTTTATTAAGGCTCATTCTGCTAGAGCTGTGGCTTCTTCTGGTGCTCTCTTCAAGGGTTTGAATTCTTACTCAATTCTTGAGGCAGCTACCTGGACGTCTGTGCATATGTTTACCAAGCACTACAAGTTGGATGGAATTTCCAGAGCTAGAGCTGATTTTGCTAGGGCCATCTTTCATGGCTTCCTGAAGAGCTCTGCTGGTCCTTCCTCCTCCCAAGTTTCTTCCTGAGCTTTGGCACTCTCCCTACTGTTATGAATACTGCAAAAGTGAAGAGAAGTACATCTACTGTCGTGGTAAGATTTTACACAACTGTACTTTCTTTGTCATGCTTAAGATAATATATTTTTAATGCACATGATATGACTTTCTTTCTGAATCCTTTGATGAGAATTGTGTGTGTAAAGAGTGACATCCAACAATAATTTGCAAAAACTTGTATGCACATTTTGCAGTGTTCCTAGAGTAGTTCTATATGACAGGTTGAATGTTTTCTAGTTTTCTTTCCAGTTGTTAAAAAAGACAGAAGAAAAGTAATGTTTGTGTTCCTCATCCATTACAAGAGGACAGGATTAGACTTGGGAAGCTGTATGTCATTCAAACTGAAATGAAGTATTAAAAATGTATTATTATAGACATTGAAACTAGAAGTTTTCAAACATTTGCGGCATAGTTTTTTGAGCTGTCAATAATGCTGCAGCATTATGATTATTGCATTCTTTATGTAGTGGCTGCCATTGTACAAGTGTTATAAACTGTCTGTAGAGAATATTTACCCATGAGGCATTTTTAAGGAATGATGAATATAGAGCTGGCTTGAGGAAGAATATAAAAAGTTATAACTGACAGAAACCAAATACAGTAAATGGGCACTTGAAAAATGTTGGAAGTATCTCTAGATACAGATGTACGTATTAGAAGAAGAAACGCTATAATCTTTTGCATTTGTCCCAGTACTGCAGCTAATCCTGTAAACTGCCCATGCCTCTCTCTACAAGCTTTCCCCAGCCGTTCAACGTAATTGTATAGCTGTACAGAACTAGAACTTCAGTAAAACATTACTACTTCCCACAACTCTTTGCTAAGTCACAACTGGTATAACAGAGTAGTGGTAAAAGTAAATGCAGTAGCAGGAGTTATTTTCTTTTAAACTGTTTTAGCGGACTAAACACTACAGTAGGTTTCCCAAATTTACGTATGAGACAATTTCCTTAGTCGAACATAGTCTGAGTTAACGCTGTTAAGTAATATGTTTAAGATGTAAATAAAGTACATGAGCAGCCTTACTTCAGGACTGGTGAACTGATAGAAGGTGCATGTCACAGTAAGAGCAACATCTGTACTCACAACCCATTTATTCCGGATTCTTCAGTAGACCATCCAGGAAGGTTAAGCAATTACAAATAAAATAAATAAGGAACATTACTAAACATATATTCAGTACAGCATAGGATCTCATTTTATATGACTCATATTTTTCTATAATATACAGTTTGAAGGTATTGCGCAAGTCCAATTTTCTTAGAAGAGAAATTATACTGTCCCCACTATATGGAAAATCTCCCATGTCATACCTTTCCATAAAGGAGGCAGTTCCACTGAACTGTCAAACTTTAGACCCATAGCTATTCTGTCACCTCTAGCTAAAATTATGGAGAAGTATGTGCACATACAGCTCATGCACTACCTCGCACAGAGCAAGTTGTTGTCCAACTTTCAGCATGGCTTTAAGCCACACCACAGTACTACTACTGCCTTCCTCTCTTTCTCTAATGTCATTAACTACAACCGCGATAATAAACTATCCTCAGCACTCTTTCTAGATCTATCCAAGGCTTTTGACATGGTTGACCACAAAATGCTTATAAATACCTTGAAGGCCTTCTCCTTAAACAACCATGCACTCCAGTGGTTTCAATCCTACCTGCAGGGCAGGCAACAAGCAGTCCTATGGCAGGACAAGCTGTCATCTCACCTACCCATCACATTAGGAGTCCCCCAGGGCTCGATACTAGGACCCCTTCTTTTCTCCATCTTTATCAACGACCTTCATTCAGTCATCCCAGATGCTACCTGCATTCAGTATGTGGATGACTCCACCTTGATTTGTTCTGACACCTCACCAGCTACTTTATTCACATTAACTCCAAATACCTTCAATACAGTGGACAAATGGCTCTCCAATCAACATCTAATCCTAAACCCCAACAAAACTAAGTTGCTCCTCTTTTCCCCCCACACACACAGGACCCCCCTGCCATTCTTCAGCATAACTGCTAACAATGGCACTATCATCTCCCCAGAAACCTAAACTAAACTACTGGGTGTACTAGTTGACAACCTTTGAAGCATTAACTTTCAGTGGCATAAACAAATTTTTTTAGAAGTATAAAAAATATATTTTCTCTGGTGGTACATCAGCATAACTGTATATGAAGCATATGATACTTAACATCTAGCCTAGTTATTGATGTTTTTAAGTCACTAATTACAAGTTTTTGGAATTACACTGTGTATATATGTGAACAAGCACATTTATTTACATACATACATGCTATTGTTGAATTATAAAGGTGTTCCTTATATGTTTTTTTATATGCTGTTCTATATATACACTTCTTATATATATATATATATATATATATATATATATATATATATATATATATATAATGTTTATATATTTTTGAGGTTGGTTATGCACAACATCAGTTTTATAAGAAATTTTACAAGAGTGCCTATCATGTGATTTTTATTAGCCTCTTCATTGGCTTTTGTTAATAAGAAAATGGTATTTAAAGGGATTTTGAATCTTTTGTAACTGTTTTAAAGTCTGGAGAAGCGGCCTTGGAGACGCGAAACCGCTTACTTTTTTGTTGGAATAAAGAAGTATATTTTTTAACTGACTTTAAGAGGTTTGCTTCGATTGTCATGGGGTGCCTACCATTTCTTTACAAGTTTCTTTACATGATGTGCATATCAATCAAACTATCAAAACCATTAATAAAAAAACTTGGCTCTCTTTACAGAATCAAACCTTTCCTTACCCAACTTGCTAGAACTGCAATTGCCCATTCCCATCTGCTATCAACTCTTCTCTACGCCTCACCTCTATTCTCCAACTTCAACAAAACATCTCTTAATACGCTATCATCGTGCTATAACCACATTGCCAGATTTGCTACTGGCACAGCCTACCGGACACACCAATGTCACAACCTAAATCGCCTAGGATGGCTTGAACCGCCAAGCCTATTGCAGTTCAACCAGCTAATAGTGGCACATAAAGTCCTTTACCAACCTGCACTAAAAAATATTACCAGTCCCTACACCAGCACCCAGCCACCGCGATCATTCACTAGACTCCTAGTTCAAACATACACATCCAACTACTCAGCTGGGGACTCTGTTTGCCAACTCTGTTGGAAAAACATGGAACAGACTCCCAGCTGACTTGACCCTAGAACCCTCACTAACTCAATTCAAAAACAAACTCAAGAAATACTTCAAAACTCATTGGTTATGTCCTTGCACTAACCCCGACTAGTGACCTCTCTATTTCTTAGGTGCCTTACCTTCAACTACTTCTAACTTTTTTCTACCACTCCATTTCAGGAAGGGTCAATTGTGTAACTGCTGCTCGGTTTGTCTTAAACCTGAATGTAATGTTATGTATGTTTAACTCTGAAAATAATGTTATGTTTTGTAAAGTGTTTTATAATAAGTTAGTACTATATGTGCAAAATGCTGGTATTGCTTACGACTGTAATCTGCTTGAAACTAGCATTTACTAAATGTTCAATGTGAATTATTGTCTTGGAGCTTTTCCCCCCGGGCCTCAGCTGAAAATGGACATGTATCCAGTTGGACTATCCCGGTCAACAAATGTAAAATAAATAAATAAATATCAATATAATCACAGACGGTGCAGGCTGCTGCTCATTGAGAAGTACTGATAAATCCAGTATGTGATGATCTCTATTGCGATGCTGGATGCTGGGAAACAAGCTATGCCTAAAAGGTGGCATTCAGTAATAACAAAAGCCACAAGTCAGTGAAGAGTCCATAAAATGGTGACCTTAAACAGAAGAAAATGTAGTCATCCAAATTAAGGCTGGCAAATCTCCTTGCATTCAGGCTGGCAGGGAGGGAGAATATTCCTTTCAAATAGCATATGATGAACACTTGCTACTTTGCTGAAGTAGTTTAGACTTCATGGACTGCATTCTAGCATGAATTTAAGTCACTTTAAATAAAATAGTGGAACCCAAGTAATCATTAAAGAAAGCTTCCACGAATAAACAAACAGTCTGCAGTATACACTGGTCAGACCTTTAAAGACATAATAAATATATAGTAATGCAGTTACAACAAAAGATGCTTGGTTTCTCTCTTTTAAAACAGGCAGACCTAATTACTGATATAATTCTGTGTGTAAAACTGTATCAGGATACAGAATTCATAATGCTAACAGCAAGTAACTATTGCATGCATTAGATCACTAGAAATCTGAGCTCACACCATAAAATATTTCAATAAAGCCAATAAAAATGAACTTGGACACTAACTCTTTTGTGTGTATTTATGACTTTTCTTCCTCCTAGTTTGTTTCTCCATAGAGACCAGGATATGCCTGCAGCGGGACCTATTCAAATACTGAAGGCAAGATTTTAACTGCCTTTTGATAGACACCTGTGACTTTGGAACTAAGAATACAGCACTGAATGCTTCTTAGCGAAGGTTAGCATTTTAACTGAAGTACATCCTTTTCCAGTATAAAAATGACTGCTGCTTTTGTACAAAGAACTGCCGCTAGTGATAGTGACTGGCAGCTTTGTGAACATAACAATGGCTGAGAGAGCAGAAATGTATTTACAAAAAGAATAAGCTCACGTAATGACTTGCAGGGAAAAAAGGGAAGTTATTATTTGATATTCAGGACTAGAGTTTGTTGCTTGACAATGCAATCTAAAATAGCCAAAAAAGAGGCACCTGCTCAAGTAGATGCAGCTAAGGACAGGAATTTCTTTTAGTGACTAGTGTGGTTTTCTGGGAAGCTTGTGATGGGTTTCTCCAAAAAATGGAGTGGAAAGGTAGAATCACAGTGTTTGCCTTTATAGTGTAGCCAACAAAATACCTTGAATTTGCCCTTTGAATTGTGATATGCTTAGAAGTGCTAGAATTTTATATGGCCTTTACTTTAAAAACGGTCTTTGAAAAACGTTATGCTTAGCACAGTTCCATTTTAATATATATGCCGGCTTAGTGAGCAACAGTCATATTTATGTTAATTATTTTTTTCAGGTGTAAAGTCTACAATGTGCTACCATTTTATAAAAGGTAACATGCAGCATTCATTAGCCTGCTGAAGCTATATTTATTAACAGAGCAACATGGCTATATGTACACTGTAATGCATGCTATTATTAGAACTGTGTAGATCCCCATGAAGAAATTTAAGTTTATGTTTTAGGAAATATTACATGGTGCTAAGGGGTTTATAGATGTCCTTCCATATACTTTTGCAATATTCTTCACTAAGGGATCTCCTGCCAAGGACACCCTGTAGTCTAACCAGTATATCAAAGCCTTTAGCTTTCATAAGCACACATATGCTCCCTGCGCACGATGTAGATCATAAAGATGATGTACTGATGCAGATACTCAGAACTACTTTGCTGCCAGTCTGAACGTCATTAATCATCCATTAGTCTGAATGCCCTTTTGCTGTACTGGTTACCAAAAAGTTGTTTTTTCAGATAAGTGCCACACTGGGTTTTCTTCTGTTCCTTTTTCTTATTGTGTGTCGTCGTGTTCATGTCATCCAGATAGGGAAAATGTTAGTGTGGGAGGCAGATTTCCCATAAAGACCATCACAACCAATATCTTTTTTGTTTGGGTACTTCCCATGATCATGCGCAGTGTTCTGTCTGCCAAGTGTTTGTGCCTAAGACCCTATGTAGTTGCCACTTCTCTTTGTCCAAATACATGGAGAAGCAGCATCTTACGTTGCTGGCTCAGGGTGCTGTGGTAGAATCCTTCCTTCCTGATGGCCAGCCGCCTGCCAAGAAAAAGGCCAAAAAGGTCAGACCCAGTCCAACTGCTGTCCAGACTCCCCTCCCCCCTGCCAGACATTTCTTTCTCTAGAGGCTTGTGAATGCCCTGAAGACTGTCCATTGCTTGCTTTGGATTCCTGTGCTGCAACCCTGTCTGAGGCTGGCATGGATCTGACTTTTCTCAGGTCATTAGAAGAGGCTTTTCAAACATCTGTACCTTGACTGATAATATCCAAGGGAGATCCTACAACTATTACAGAGTCATGGCAGGGGTCTGACTCTCCGAGGTTGTTTTGAGCAGACGTCCCAGGATCCCCAACATGAATGGTAGAATTTCACTCAGAGTTTATTTAATGCTTTGTTGGCCTTGAAGAAATCTCTAGGAGTCTCTGTTCCTGCTCTTCTCCTGGTCTTCCACTCCAGTCAAGAGACCTAGGGAATTTAATTCCTCAGATGAGAATCTGGACTCGGGGAAAGAATGGGAGGAGGTTCAGATGAGGAGGATTCCTTAAGTCCAGACTCCCCTTTGGAAGAGCTCTCCTTTGGGGATATCATTGCCTGTATGATGGACTATTTGAAGTGGGATTGTTCCCAGGTCTCTGATATTCAAAAAGGGTATAATGAGCTCCTACATATGGAGTCTCCCAAACCATCTGCTTCTGTTCTTGTTCTGGCTATCCTTTTGGATATCTTTTCTGCAACTTCCATAGCCTCTGACTCTCAGCCTCCTGCACTAAAAAAGTCAGTGCCCAAGGAGTGCTAATTCCTTTACAATTGCCCTTCTGTAGTGTCGGTCTCTTCTGACAAGCCATCCAAGTTGCTGCCCTCCACTAAGCTGTTGCCTTCTGATAAGGATAGTAGGGCCATTGAGAGGTTGGGCAAGAAAGTTTACACTGCTGCCACATTGTCCTTTAGGGCTATTAACTACCAGACTCATATGACCAGGCATGTTTTGGCTGTCTTTTCTCAGGCTTCTAATATGGTTTCTGACCTTCCTGATTCTTAGGGGAAGGCTTTGGCCCTTTCCCTGCTGAGCTCTATTTCGGAAGTTGCTCACCATTCAGTCAGATGCAGTTCTGATGCAGCTGATGCTTCTTTGAGGGCTGCTGTCTTTGGTTCAGTCATAAGACCTTATTCTTGGCTTTATCTTCGGGCTTTGCCTGATGACATCAAAGCCAAACATTTGGATGTTCCTTTGGATAGCAAAAACTTTTTTTGGGTCTGCTGCTGCTGACCTATTCAAGTCCCTCCAGGATAAGGGCAAAGCCATACATGAAACATATTTTTGTTTCTCCTATTTCTAAGATTCAAAAGAATCATCTTTCCAAGTCCGGTTTTGTTCATAGGCAGTCTTCCCCTCCTCCTAAGGACAAGACGGGTTCTCGGCGTGTTCCTCCTGATAAGTCTACTCAGACTCCTGCCTCCCAGAAACCTCCTTTACAAGCCTGAATTCTGTTTGACGGTTTGCTACCCCCACTCCTCATATGGTTCCCTTATCTGTCTGCCGTTCCCCATCTCTTCCATATTTGTTTCAAATCACCAAGACATTTAGGATCTGTCCATTACTGGTATGGGATATTTCATGGTTTGGAAGTCCTTTACTCCCTTTTCAAGCATTCCTCAACCCCTTCAGGAGCAGGCTCTTCATTTCCCAGAGGTTCTTCACTCGTTTGAATCAGGGTACCATTCAAGCCCTGCCTCCCACCCGGTTGGGAAGGGATTTTATTCCAGAATATTTTGGTCCCAAAAAAGGAGGGTACATGAAGACCAGTTCTGGAGCTTTCCTTACTCAATAGTTTTCTTCAAGATTCTTTACTTTCAGATGTTATCCCTTCAGACATTGTTTCCTGACCTACTTCCTCAGGCCTTTCTGGTGTCTTTGGATCTCAAGCATGCATACCTTCACATCCCCAGCCATCCTTTTTCAGGAAATGTTTTATGTTTCTCTGTCTCTACCATGTATTTTCAGTTCTCTTCTTTGCCCTTTGACCTCTCTACTGCCCAAGGGGTATTCGTCAAATGCTTTGCTACTGTTGTTGCTTTTTTTTTTCAGGCTTCAAGGTGTTCAGACATTTCCCTATAAAGACAATGTGCTTATTCAAACTCCTTCTCCCAGCTCTCTGCTTCAGATCTCAAATTTACTACTTCCCTGTTAGAGTCTGGGGTTCCATAAACATCCAGAAATCAATTCAGATGCCTTCCAAGTATCATATTTTCCTCAGATGTAGGCATCAGACAGTCCCCATGTTGGCATCTCTTCCCACCCACAAGGCTGTGTCTTTGATTACCTTCTTCCAATCTCTTCTTTCTCTGTTGTCTGACAGAGCCAGGGAATTTCTCAGGATCCTGTAGTTCATGGCTTCCATTGTTGCCATGCTCCTTCTCACCAGACTCCATATGAGGAAACGTTAGTGGCACATCATATCAGTGTAGCTTCAGCATCGCCACCCGTTAGAGTTCCTGGTGCCTTTTCTTTCCTGTCTCAGTCTGAAGCTTCATTGGTGGATTCATCAACTCTTTCTCAATCTGGAGCTTTCTTTTCAAGCTACAGTTCCCACTCAGGAGCTTTTTACAGATGTTTCAGACAGGGGGTGGTGTGCCTTCTGGCCTCCTCATCAGAGGTCAGACCGTATCAACGTAAAAGAGGTGAGGGGTCTACTCCTGTCTCTGCGAGCTTTTCATTCCCCTCATTCATCTCTAGCCCCTCAGAGTTTTTACAGACAATACCATAGTGATGTGGTATGTCAATAAGCAGACTGATGCTTCAGGTCTGGGATCTAACTATCCAGTGTCAAGCAACTCTTCAGCCAGTTTACATTCCCTCAGAGCACAGTTTATTGGCAGACTGAGCAGGTCCAGAACACAAGCGCATGAATGGATGTTTCACAGAGATATATTCCTGGACATTGTCCATGGGTGGGTATTCCTTCTGTAGATATTTTCACCTCCCCTCTAAACAGACAACTTCCTGTCTTCTGTTCCTACCCCTTCCTCTGTTATCTTGCGTTCAGCACAAGATTAGGTGGGACACTCCCAAAGTCTTGTTGGTGACTCCCTTTTGGCCCAGACAGCATTGGTTCCCCCTTCTCTCACTTGGCCAGGGATAATTACCACAACTTACCTCACAGGGTGGATCTCCTCATACAAGACAAGGGATCTCTTGTCTATCCTCCTGTCCAGTTTTCAGTTGACACTGTGAATGATAGGGTTTTCATCCCTTATAGGCACCTCTATTCTGAGAACGTGCTCTGGGTTCTGCAGGGGGCCAGGAAACCCATTACCAGAAAATCCTACATGTCTAAATGGAAAAACTTTTGTTTCAGGGGATCTTGATGGTGAGAGAGGCACCATTCCATGGGGATACCTCTGGTTCCCTCTCTTGTGTGATCTGCTCCATGCTGATTTGGCTATTCTTCAGTTAAATCTCATCTATCAGTAATTTCTGCTTGTCTGCCCGTGACTTCTCCTCTGTCCTCTAGGTTTAAGGTCAAGCAATTCCATAAAGGTGTCCTTCATATTAGGCCTTCCTGAAAGCCTATTCTGCCTTCTTGGGACCTCAGTTTTGTACTTAAGAAAATGGTCCAAGCTCCTTTTGAGCCTACTGCTTCAGCTTCCTTGTAACATTGTAACTAAAATGGCTATTCTGCTGTTAGCTCTTATTTCAGCCAAGAGAATGTCTGAACTTCAGGCTGTTATGGCTGTTCCTCCTTTTCGTTTTTTTTTTTGTAAAGACAGGGTGTTTCTCCGTACTAATCTTCCTTTTATGCTCAAAGTGGTCAGTGAGTTGTCCCTTACACAGTTTTCATCTTCCTTCCTTTTTGCCTTCTCCCCACTCTGCCAATGAGAAGGTTCTTCACACCATGGATTTGCATAGACAACTCGGATATTTAGATAAAAATAAAGGGTTTCACAAATCCGAGCAGCTTTTTGTTTCCTTTCATCCCAGAACTTTGGGTTTGGCCATTTCTAAGCAAACCATCTCCTCCTGGATTTCTAAGACCTTTTCTTTTTGTTGTTCTTTTCATGGCAAATGTCTTTCCTCATCTGTAAAGGCACATTCTACTAGGGCAGTTGCCTTCTCTGGTGCTTTTTCAGTGGTGTGAATACTAGTTCTATCCTTCAGGCTGCTACTTGGTCCTCTGCTCATACTTTCACTAAACATTACAAGTTGGACGTTGTTTCCAGGGCCAGACCAGGCTTTGCTAGGGATATCCTGCATGGGTTTATGGAAGATTCTTTGCAAACTTCCTCCTTCCAGACTTCCTCTTGAGGTCTTGTACTCTCCCTTAGGTGAAGAATACTGCAACAATGATATGGAAGAACATAATGCAGTTGTGTAAAGTCTTACCATAACACTGTTGCAGTATTCGTTCCCTCCCTCCCTCCTTCCCCCTCTCCTGACTCTTGTTGTATACTCTAGTTGCTTTCCTGGTCAAGGGACCCTTCTCCCCTCTTCATTTTTTCCTTCTGGATGCACGTGATCCTCTCTGTCCCTGAGGGTATTCTGTTCCTGCGGAGTGTTTTTTCATTTCTGAGTATCTGCATCCGTACATCACCTTTATGCCCTATATCGTGCGCTGGGAGCATACATGTAATAAACAGCTCCTATAACAGCTGAAAGCTTTAGCATACTGGTCAGACATTGGACTGTCCATGGCAGAAGATCCTTTAGTTGAAGAATAGTGTAGCAGTGAAGAGAAGGGCATCTACTGTTATGATAAGATTTCACACAACTGTACTTTCTCCTTGTTTTAGAACCATTATTGTGTCATAGCTGAGTCTTGTAACTGAAACAACCAAACTTTGCTTACATAAGCTAATGACATTTGCTAGCCAGAGTCTTGAATATTCTGTTTTGGGGAACCTGAATAGAAAGGCCCTTACCCACAGCATCTTGCATTGTGGTCATTAAGTAACTTAACTAGGGAACAGTAATTCTTTTAGCTTCAGTCAGGAATATAGTAAACCTTAGTTTAGTGGACTAATTGTTAAGGTGTTTGCCTTGCAAGCACAAGGTGCAGGGTTTGAGTCTCACAAGGGCTAATTGGCTAGGCTTAAAATGGCTCACAAAGGCAGTTAGCTTAGTACTAATCTATGAACCTATATTGTTTTTCTTTGTCTGAGTCTGCCCGTCATTGTTGTTTTCAATATTTTCTGTGATTTGAACTCTATGGTTTACTGTAAATATATATTCAATATTTTCATGTTCTTTTATTATTAAATATATTTAAAACTTTTATTGTGGCTGGTCCTTGTAGAAAAGATCTAACCTTTGAGAGTACTTATATTTATTTGGTGACACTGTGTGAGGCATTCCAGAAGACCTAGCCATCTTGGTCAACTACTACTATTTGTATTAGTATTAATTTTACACAATATAATTAGACACCGTTTGTTAAGGGCCTTGGCTAACTGATTGTGGAGTAGCTGGTGGCAGTGATAACTACCCTATACTCTGGGTAGAAGGGGACACAGCAGGTAAATCTGTGCCAGCCTTTCCCAGGTGTGTTTGTGTGAAGAATCAAATGTGTGTGTGTGTGTGTGTGTGTGTGTGTGTGTGTGTGTGTGTGTGTGTGTGCCAGCTACTTGGGGCAGATACATGAAGCACTGGGTTTACAGAGAGGTACCGAAGGACTAGGCTTGGACGCTTGGCTGAGGACCTAACCCTAGAACTGCACCAGTGGGAAGTCTTATTGGGGGACCTGGTGGGAGATAGATATAGAGACATCCAGACCATGGGCTGAGTGTGTTCCCTGTGTGCTCTTAAGGGAAATTGTGCTTGATGCAGAGAGGTCTGCATCTTGAAATATGTAGTGTATCCATTTGTGTTCCAAATGCACATCCCTCTCTAGCGTCAGTGGTGAGGATTCAGGCTCCTTGATTACTGGCCCAGAGTGGGGACTTCACATATTGGTGGCCATCACATATTGGTAACAGTGATGGGCATCACACATTCCATACTTAGTTTCTTCCCCTTTTTGCAACTTTTTATTATGACTTTATTTAATAATAAATTATATTTTGTTCTGTGTGACTTTCTGTTGTTACCCTTTTGTTCTACTACCATGATTGAGTTTTATTCTAAATGACTATAAATTCTGTCAGAATCAGTTCCAGTATGTATAGATTATACATCATCGGAGGGCAAGTTATTGGCCTATATATTTTAGGACACTTTGTAGGTTCACTCTTAAGGAGTATCATTTTTCTTGTTGTTAACCAGGTTGATGTGTATTTGGGATGCACATATAAGTAGTTTTTACTCCGGGCTAACTCTTCATGTAAAGATGTTTACGTTTAGCCAGAAGTTAAGCAATGCATTTGGGCCTGGGGTTTTCCAGTTAGGAGCCTTTCTTAATTTTGTTTCAATATCTCTGGCTGTTACTCCAGCCTGTTTCATATCCTGTATATTTGAACTTCTTATTGTTACTTTTACTACTTCTATCCATTCCTCATCTTCCCATTTCCACAGGGTCTTCATAGATATGTCTCCAAAATGTGTCTATTTCTTCTTTTTTTTTTTTTTGGTGGTGTTTTTGCTCTTTTTTGCTTTGCTTACCAATTTTCTATAAAACATTTTTGAGTCATCATTGAACTGCTTATTTTGTACTCTTTATTTATATTTATCTGCATATCTTCTGAGTTTTTGCCTGTGCTGGTGTCTTTAGCTTATTACTTGCAATAGTGTACAATAGATCCCGGTCTTTTCCAATACTGCAAGTTGCTTTTACCACATCTATCTTTCTAAGTATTTTTGTTGCTCTATTCCCGCTTCTTTAAACTTCTAACAGTGACACTTGTCATTTGATTTTTTCCCTTCCTTTATCTGCTGTTAATTTAGCTGCACAGTAAATCTTGTTTGAAATTCTTGTGAGCTAACAGACATAGTTAGTAGTCTTGATTACCGCTTCCATTTTTTAATCAGACTTCTAACATTTTGGGTCTCATTGACATTTTGTAGTCTATTTCTTTAATCAGTCTTAATTTGTTTATCCATCTCTATTAAAATCAAGTAATACTTCCCTTGGGTCATTTTCTTCTAAACTGAGGGCACATTCTTTATTTTCCATTTCATGTGGGCATTCTAAAGAAAGTTCCAGAACATCTTCCTGTGACATATTGTCATCAGCTGCATCCTGCGTTATCTATTGCTGTTTCATATGGGAACTCACTGGCCTATCACTCCAGAACATTAACAGTGTCAGAGTTGCCACTGTTTCATGTTTCTTCTCTTGCATTGCAACTGCAGCTGAACTTTTGTACTGATTTCCTGCTGAACACTAGAGTATCTTTATGTGGCAGCTGATCAGATACCTCCTGTTCCACTTGTCTCTCTTTAATTTGGGGACTCACTGCTCCATCATGCTGTGACATTATCAGAGTTGGATTTTCTACTCTAAATCCTTAACTTCGCACGGAATCCATAACTTCAATTACTATTCCTTTAACTTTTTCATTAGTAATCCTCTTTTCTACTTTCCCCCTTTGTTTTCTTAATTTTTTATATTGTAAAATTTTCCATATCTGAATGCCTTTGCCAGTATGTCACTTCAAATATCTTTGGTACTGTTTTTTTGTATTGGTTAGTTTTGCTTTCTCCTTTCCATAATATTGCACCATATTAAATCTCCTTTTCTTTCCCTTGTCCATATTTATTCATCAAATATCTCTAGTTCTACTTATTTCTCCTTACTTTGGAGGCTCATTGTTCCACCATTCTGTGACATAACCTGTTAGACTTTCCACACTAGATCCTTCATTTTGCAGGTATTCGATAACTTCAGCTTCTATTTGTTTAAATTTTACTGTACTAATCTCCTGTTCTACATTCCCCCATTGTGGTCTTATGTTTTGCATTGTGAAATTTCCCATATCTGGCTGTCTTTGCCTGTATTTCTCTTCAAATATCTTTGGAGCTGCTTTTTTTGTATTGATTATTTTGGCTTTCTCCTTTGCATAAATATTACACCATATCAGATCTCTCTTTCTTTCCCTTGTCCATGTTTATTTTTTATACGTTTGAAAAATCTCTAGGTTTTGTTCTTTATAGATTTCTACTTCCTTAGTTGCTTCTTTTTCAAAAGGCCCAAGGTTCTTTGGTATATGTAATGTTTTTCATGAATCTGTTGTGTTAATGAACACAAATTTGCATTTGAAGCTTTTGACATTTTTTTTTCTGGTGCAAGTATTTTCGTTCCTATAATTTCTCTCTCTCTGTCTTTTTGAATATATTTTATCTGGAAATTCTGGACTTCTTGCATAATAGTAACAATACATAATTTCTTATTTATTCTCAGTAGTCCACTCTATCAATATTATGGCTGTTTTTTGCCCTGCCAGTTTTTCTGTTTTTTCTAGACTACTACTCTCTACAACTGGGGGGCCATCCTCATTTTGCCGTGAGAGCTTATCTAGGATACCCGAGTATGGGATGGTATCAAATGGAGAGGGGGGCATGAAATTTTAACTATATTTGTCTGTTAATAGACTGGCTGTACTCTGTGTCCAAGTATATGATATCCTTTACCATTAGCTCTGCACAGTGCTGGTCATTGTCTCTGAGATTTATAAGATAGTCAAAGAAAGCGTTCTGATTATCCATCTCCTGGGTGGCTATTTTTACTTTATATCTGGCTATGTTTGATTTGATCAGGGTCTGGCATTCCTTGTTTTATTTATTTATTTATTGCCATTTGATCATGGGGAAGGTCTGACTGGGTAGGTGCCTATTTTCTGCAGAGGCCTGGGGAGAAAAACACCAAAGTATTACAAAACTATTTTAAGAACAATAGTATGGTCTTCAAAAATAATACAAAAACATCTGTAGTTTAAATAATTATATCAAATTAGACATAATGTGAAAATACTGGTTAAGAATAGATACAACTACATGATGATTTAATATTTAGAGAAATGTTAGCCACTTTATAGCGAAATTAAAGGTAAGTTAGTATAATACAAACATAAATTGTAAGATGAAGTGAGAGGGAAAAAAACAAGGTTATGAAATATTTAGAGAGATTCTCGGGGAGAAAAATTGAAATGAAGTGAGTGAAGAAGACAGATTAAGGAGGTTTAAGGTATGAATAGGTACTTGTTCATATTTATGGATATAGTTTCTCATGGGGTTGAGCAAGAACAGAGCCACACTTTGGCTAGGAAATCTTGGATTTAAAAGATTGACGGGGAGGATATTGACCTGATGGATACTTTTAAGGAATTCCAGGGCTTAGTAACATGGTATTTGTGCAGACCATGTCCAGCAGATTTCTTAAGTTTGTGGTCCAAAAGGAGTTTTTGATCATTGGATTGTAATAACCAATTGGGTACATAGTTATGGAGAGTGGTATTTAGTGTTGGACATGCAGATGGATACTGGATAATTTGGTAAACTATGCATGTGTTAGTTGATGAGGTAGTTCTAACCAATTTGGGCTTTTTATTGCTGTACAGTGGTGGGTTCTGAAAGAAGTATTTGCTGCAAATGTAGCCACTTCATTATAGCATTGTTAAGGTTTAGATTTTTGTGATGCTTTGAGGTTAGTAAGGATGGGAGTGCAATAAAATAGAATGTGGGGAGGAGGTAAGTAGTGGCAATTGTACTTTTGTGTTAATGAGAGAGTTTATGGCTCTGTAAAGCATCCCTTGCTTTTGGTGAGATTTTTTGATGCAGTTTTGCATATGCAGGTCGAATTTAAGATGATCATCTACAAAAAAAGAAATATGTGGTATCCTTCAAAGTCTGAGAAAAACTTAGTATGCAACCTATACTTGGTCCAAAACAAACCAAGAAGAAACTTTGCAGTGTGGAGGGTGTGATGTTCACTTCTGAATTATGTTTTGCGCTTAGCTCACTTAATAAAAATCAAACTGAAAAATATAACCGTAAAATATCTGCTATAAAATAATCAAATAGAAAATAGTAGGTACTCCACAGCTGAGTTAAAATGGATTATCCTTTATTGAGACACACAAACAAACGATCCTAGTTGAGTATAATGAAAAGCATCAAAAACATTATATGTAATCAGGTTGTTTGGAACAAGGGACTAGTTAGAGAGGGTGGTTCTGTTAAGAGCAATAAAAGCAATTAAAATCATTCCTTTAGACAAGTCCCCCTTGCCCCTTAACTCCATAGTGTAATCAGCGACTGTGCTACGTAAAACTGAAACTAACAAGCTAGAGACAAATTACAGTCTAAGACCAGTTTATTAACAGTTTGTATAGGCTAACCCACTAATCCAAAACTTTTTTAAGAAACTAACTAAAAAAATGACCGACTAACAAAAAGATCTACCACTAGACATCTACTAGAATAAATATTAGTAAATATACATCTTTTAATAAGGATCGCTTTCATATCAAATTGAAAGACGTGTAAATGGGTGTGCCTTCGCTGAAGGTTGAACATCGAGCTGGCACCTCGGCGATCGTGAAAACCTACTGCCAATCATTAGCGGACCGGAGTTCAGCTGTGGCGACTTCTAACCAGGAAAAGCCAAAAGACAACTTCATCAGGTTTGTGTGTCAAAAACAAATCATAATATGAATGAACATGTCTATAGATCTACAACTGAAAACTTAAGTAGGATGAAAAACATAAAAATAATTGCTAAGTAAGTTGGAAATACAGTGATAAATGTTAACAATAAAGCAGTAAGGCAGTAGGAATCTGTTAAAGTGTAGCATTTAAGAAACACTAAGTCTGAGTGTGTAAGAATGCATTCAAGAGTAATTGCAACCTTTAAAACAGAAAAAAAAGACTAGGCCCATACACATTGTGTACACAATCAGACTTACACTGCCTAAAAGGCAAAAGTATAATAAAAGTGTTCAGTTTAAAATCTAAAGTAGCATTTAATGTGGAGCCTTCAAAAATGATTAATGTATACATGAGCTGCCTAAAATGTGCCCTTTATAACATTGTAAGTTAGTGCTAAAAGAAGTAAACAGTGTTTGATATTTGTTTTTAAACACAATATAAGCATCAGTCAGTCCCATATCAGTCTTTTAAGTTTTCTAAGATCTAGTATGCTTTTTATGGAGCAGTAATAATTATGCCCAGATTGTCTAAAATAGTTCAGTTTCAGCTGCCACAGTAGTTCATGTTTTTCTAAAAGGTTAGGGATGTATCCTTCCAGTTCCAAAAGGTCCACATGGTCAATAATCTGAAATTTAAAGCCAGTGTGTCTTTTGTGTAGCTGCAGGTGCTGAGCCAGTGCATTATTCTTGCACTTAGATCTAATTTCAGAAAGATAGCCAGAAATCCTTCTTGTTGATCAAGACAGTCAACGCTACAGTCATGTGGCACATAAGCAAGGGGTACCCACTCTTACCCGCTCTGTTACTTAGCCATGAAAATATGGGAGGCAGCACAGGAGATGAGGTAACACTGGTGGCACAGTACCTACCAGGAGTAAACACCACCCTTGCAGACCCTTATGAGTAGATGCTAAAAAAGTCCATCTTTAAAAGATTTATGCACAACCGGGGTGTGCCAGAAGTAGACCTTTTTGCTTCAAAGCAAAACAGGCAAATAAAAAAATATACTGTTCAAGGGCCTAGGAGTACAGGGCATGGAGGACAGATGCCTTATCCTCCTTCCACTGAGCAGATATATTCATCTATGCATTCCTACTCATACCCCTAGATTACTTTTAAATATCCGTGAGGAAGGGCCAAGGCTGATATTGATAGCTCCCTTTGTTACACAGCATGAGCAGAGAAAAAACATGGATCCTGCCACGGAAGGTAGATCTCTTAACTCAGAACAAAGAAACCACCATTCACCCTGTCTTGGGCACACTGAAGTTGGCAACCTGGGTAATATCCTGATTCCACCGGGACATCTGTTCAGTAAGGATGCCTTGCATATCTTGAAAGAGGCCAGGAAGTCCAGTACTAGAAAATGGAAAAGATTCTTCGTATGGTGCCAGGCTAAAAGGTAGCAATCTTTGCTAGCTAGTGTACCTTTGGCACATTCTTATCAGATGAAGTTGTTCTCTAAAGCACTCTCCTATGCCTTCATTAAAATTCATGCCTCTGCTATCTCTGCCTGCTTGCCTTTACATCTACCATTGTTCTTGCAGCCCATAGAAAACAGTTTCTCAAAGAAATTGTCCATTTAAGGCCCCCAAGAAAGGAAGCTGCTCCTTCCTAGGACCATAGCTTCTTATGTAAAAAGCTTACCCTTCCGGATTTGAGACTGCTATCTCTGCAGATATCAAATTTCTCACTTGGAAAACTGTTTGCTTGGTACCCATCGCCTCAGCTAGAAGGATTGCTGAGTTGCAGGCACTAATGTGTGCGGAGTCTTTTCTTATGTTCCATCAAGACAGAGTTTCCCTGCAGATGAATCCTTCCTTCATGGCCAGGGTAGTTTCAAAATTGTTTTAAACTAAGTCATTCAGATGTCTGTGTTGCATCCAGATCCATAGCATAGGTGGGAAGGAACTTTGCATTCACTGGACATATACAGGAACTCAGATTTTACTTACGCAAGACCAAAGCCCTCAGGAAATCTGACCAAGGGTTTTGTTGCTTTTGCTTCAAACAGACTATGATGACCAGTTAACAAGCTATTTCAAGATGTATCTCTAATTGCATCCTTTTTTCTTACAAGCACCAAGGCAAGACTGTACCTGGCAATGTAGGACTCATTGTACTAGAACCACTGCTGTTCATTACTGCCTTCATCCATACCCAGACTATACAAGCAGCAGCTACCTGGTCCTCAGTACGCACTTTTTCCAAACATTATAATTTGTTTTCTGCTTCTAGAGCTAGAACAGGTTTTGCCTCTGCAGTTTTCCATGGGGCTTCTATCTTCTCTTTAATACCGCCAAACCAAGCATCCATTCTTTTAGCTTTGGGAATCCTCCCAAAATATTAGTACTGCAGCAATGAAAGCATAATGAACATAAATATAGTTTTGCCTACTTACAATAAATGTAGATGTTTGAGTGGCTTCACTGTTGCAGTATCCTTTCCCTGCCTTATTTCCCTCTTTTGACCATGGATTGGAGTTGGCTTCCTTTTCTTTTTCCCTTTTAGGTCCCCTATCCTGTTTAGATGCCCTGTACAGGTCTCTATCCCACCAAACCTGCTGTGGACAGTCTGCATGGGTTGAGTTCTTGGCTTAGGGTTCAGAGAGTTGAGTTTCTGACTTACTGATGCAAGAAAGACCTGAAGAAATTATGCTGGACGGTGACTCATTCCCTGACTTCAGTGGAAGGGGCATCCACCAGGCCAGTGTAAGGGGGAAAATCTCTGGTAGTCAAGTTGGCTGAGAGCTTCCAAAGCAGGAAATCTGAAAATGTTGTTACTGCAACATTGAAGATACTTAACTGTCTACATTCTTGGTAAGTAGACATAAGTAAACTTTTTGTAGTCTTATTTGTGAATTTGTTTCATAACTCTGACTATTTCATAACAAATAACTATACTATTGTGGTCTTTATTAGTGAAAAGTACATTTGAGAAGGTTAAATAATAGTAGTGGAACAACTATTCTTCAAATGATTGGTATAATCCACTATCATGTCTTTTAATTTACTTGGCACAAGCTGCTTGGAAAACAGAAAATATATAATTTCTTTCAATGTGGAAGTCTAATTCTGCCATATTGTAAGTATTTTTCTGTGCATTTACTTTGTTGATTAAATTACACAGCTTTATGGGAGTATGTTACTGATCTATTTAGCTACATTCTTAAATGTAGAACTTCAAAGCCTCTTTAAAGAATATACATGTTATGCATGCTATATATTTTGAAGACTTTTACTGTTCTGTAGCTCTGTAACCACTCACAGTGGTTGTACATTATTATGACTTAAAAATTCCTTTAAAAAGGTAGAAAAAACAAATTCCATTATAATGGATTAGTACGAGTCAGAAAATGTTGTATGCATAGCTAACCTAACTCCTTTAATTAATTCATATTAAAGCAAACTACATTAATATATGTTGTTCACTACATTGCTAGTAACCTTATTCTGCTGAAAAAAGACAGATGAATATTCTGCTGAAAATGACTGATGAATATTAAATTCAAAGATAATATTGTTAAATACTCTAGGTTAAGAAATTTGCTGTGGGACTGGAATGGTTAATTATTTTAGCACCTTTGTAACCTAGATTATTTTAGCATACTACACAACCTGCAAGTTACAAATCTGAGTCTGATATTGTGTATACTTATTTTAATTGTGTAAAGTACTGATGTGAAAATGTTTTTGCAGATTAATTTATCAATTTTGTTACAGTAATATAAATTGCTGCGCGAAAGGAAATTGTAGGGGAAGGAATTTTAATATGAATTAGCATCATATTATGCTTCCTGTTACTAACATATTTTTTGTGGTAAATGTATTCTGTTAATGTTTTTACCTTCTTTTTAGGTTCTAATGAATGAAATTAAAAGAAAACAAAAACAACACAGGTATAAAATGTAGTATGTAGTTTAATTATGTTGTTCAAAAAGCAGCCATTTCAAAGAGAAGATAAATACACACAGTATTAAATACAATTTATAGTCAATGAAATAGAAGCAAGACTCATTTACACATATTTGACAGAACACCAAAGAAAGTGCTAGTAATGAAACATGACCATAGAATGCTTTAACAAGTTACACGCCACCTTGCTGATAACGAACAGCAGAAAATGAATACAGTTTATTTATAAAAAACAAAGGAACAAGTGCAGTATGATAACACATCGTGATGTCAGAGAGACAGAGAAAATGAGTCAAAGGAATTAGAGTAAGCTCAGTACATTTGTATGTACAGTGTTATGGTCACAAACAATATCAACTTCTTAAGTGAAGGTGAGACTAGAGCAAGAGGACAACACAGTGCATTAAACTAATAGCAAGGGGAGAATTAAGGGCAAACACTGAAATTGGGTAGGGCTGACTACCAGAAATGCAGTGCAGCAAAAACAAATAATATATTAGTAAAGCAGCCTTTAGCAACTTCTTTCTTGCACAGATACAAGATGAAGCTCATTTTCTGAGGTCACATTTGGGTAGCTTTTTTGACGATAATGGAGAACACTGCAACATGCGTAAGTTGTGCTCACAAATGCAGTGCTGGGTTCTCTTATGTCAGTACAAAGGCTGGTCTTCGGTATGTGTGAAGCTTGTTTTATTTTTTAATTCACTTAAAATGTTAACAGAATATCAGGTTTTGGATCACTGTGCATTGACTCTAATTCTCAGTGATTTACCAGAAAATCAAACAACTTACATAGGACAGGCCAAAAAAGGAAGAAATAGATACATTTTGGAGAAGTATCTATGCAGATCCTGTTGAACATAACAATGATGCTAAATGGATAGTAGAAGTAAAAGCAAGAATAAGAATTTTAAAGGTACAGGATATGAAATGGGATGAAGTAACAGCTAGAGAGACTGAAACAAAGTTAAGAAAAGCCTCTAACTAGAAAACCGCAGGCCCAGATGCAGTACAGTACCTAACTTCTGGTTAAAAGCATTAACATGTTTGCACAAAGATTTAGCTGTAAGTAAGAACCCAAAACAGACACCAACCTGGCTAACAACAGGAAGAACAATGCTTCTACTTAACAGTGAACCTGCAAGCTACCCTAAAAATTATAGACCAATAACTTGCCTTCCGACGACATATAAACTATACATGGGAACTGATGCCGGCAGAGTTTATAGTCATTTAGAAGAAAACTCAATTATGGCAGTAGAACAAATGGGCAATAAAAGAAAGTGATATGGAACACAGGATCATTTGTTGTTAAATAAAGTCATACTGGAGAACTGTAAAAAGGGGAAGAATCTAAGTATGGCATGGATTTACTACAAAAAAAGCATTTGATACTATTCCACATTCATGGATAAAAGAGTGCTTAAATATGTATAAGATACACCCCACACTGATTGACTACATTACAGTGACCATGAAAGAGTGGCAGACCACTTTGCAATTAAGCCATGATAAAGGACAAATTGTTATCCCAGGGATAAAAATTCAAAGGGGATATTCCAGGGTGACTCTCTGTCACCGTTACTATTCTCTCTTACCCTTAAGCCATTAAGCTATTTACTCAACAGCTTAAGCCATGGCTGTAATTTGGCTTCTATAAAAAAAAAGTGCAAATAAAGACTTCACACCTTATCTTTTGTCAATAATTTAGAACTCTATAGCTCATCAGATGAGGAACTGAAAGCACAACTGCAAGCTGTCAAAACTTTTTCAGATGCTATAAGAATGCCATTTGGTCTTGATAAATGTGCAAAAGCAACCATTAAAACAGGAAAACTGCAACACCAGGAAAACATCAGTGTGGGACAAGAATGTGATGTAAAAGAACATGAGCAAGGAGGAGTGTATAAATATTTGGAAACTGATGAAGGATCAACAATAAAACACAAACAAATGCGAATAAAACTTAGTAAGGAATACTTCAGAAGACTTAAATTAGTCCTGAAAACAGCACTGACATCTAGGAACAAAATCCAAGCTCTAAACCAGTTTGCCCTTCCTGTCCTAACTTACAGTTTTGGAGTGATTGACTGGCCCCAAAACGTGTTGGATAGATTAGATAGGAAAACATGAAGGATGCTTCATGCTCACCGAATGATTTATAAGAATCAGTGCATACTAAGATTATATACTCCCCATTCCAAAGAAGGGATGGCCCTCCTTGAAATTGATTATATGCACAGATCTGCAATCGTGGGACTCCACACACATGTACTGACCTCACAAGACCCAAACGTAGTGAAAGTTTTGAAACACGAGGAAAATAAATCTAAGATGACTTCTCTGTTAATCTAGCAGAAGCTTATCAGTGTCAAGCAGGAATGGAAATCAAACCAGAAGTAGATAAAAATCAGGCAGGAACTGAATGTGCCAAAAAACAAAAGAAAGAATGTAACGTGAAGAATCAGATGCGAAGGCAAGAAATGTGGAAAAAACATAAATATAGTTCCAAGTATAGAAAACTTCTGGAAGAACCTCATGTTGATCAGGAACAAACACAGGAATGGTTAAGGAGAGGTGAATTCAAACCAAGAAATGAAAGGTTAATATTGGCTGCCCAAGGTAGTGGGCTGCGTTCACGTCGGTTTATAAAGTCCATTGAACATGTGGGAGAAACAGACAAATATGGGTTTTGTAAAACCAAATTGTAAACAGTGTCACATGTTGTTGCTGGTTGCAACATACTAATGGCGAAAGGACTGTATACTAAAAGGCATAATAAAGTGGCAAGTTTGTTTCACTGGGGATTGTGCAAATATAGTATTGAAGTGACTAAAAAACACTGGAAACATGAGCCACAAAGCATCATAGAAAATGATGTTTAAATATCACATGGGATCACCCATTACCAACTGTTCAAAAGATAGATGCTAGAAAAACGGATATAGTGGTCCAAGAAAAGAAGACAAGAGTAGCATTAATCATTGAAATTGCCACACCCAGTGACTACAGTAACTTGCGTACAGAGACACACAGAGTCATAAAATATCAGGATCTGCAGGCAGAAATGAGAGCAATGTGGAAGAAAGATACCCAGACAGTTCCAATAGTAGTTGGAATAAGGGATCTTATAAAAAAGAATCTACAATCGTATTTAGATATGTTACCAATCCATGTAACCTCATACAAATTGCAGGAGTCATCCTTACTGGGCACATTGCGGGTGCTGCGAAGAGCACTTTTGGCTGACATCAAAAATTGAAACAATAATAATTTCATGAACTTTAACCATACTTTGACTTAGGAATGGGGTCCATTCTCATCATGGTATTAGAAATCCAAAAGATTTGGAGAAATTAAAAGATAGGACGAAAGTATGAAGGACTCAATCCAGGCCATTATGTAGTTAAATGAAAAAAAAAACAGGTTTAAGTAAGTATGCATTTTCTGAAGGGTAAGAAGTATGATTGGGAGGGACAAGGCAAAAATCAAAGACATTAAAATTAATAGGACAAACATTTTGCATCAACATGCACTTTCTGAAACAAAATCAACAATAAATATTTAACTTTAATGTCTGACATTATTGGCGGACTACAATTTTCAGTGGTTTGCCAACATTTTATGAGGAAAGCAGCAAAAGGATGAGGCAAATATTAGTCATTCTACAAGATGGGTTGGTGATTTTTTTTTTTAACTGTACTAGATAACATTTAAAATGTTAGGACAGTAGTAGGCAGCTGTCAAAGCGCTCTATTGCCTTAACATTCTGAGCACTATGCAAACATACGGCAGCAGTGCAGTGTTCTCCATTATCGCAGCTCTTTTCTGGTAAGGAGTAGTAGTGTCACAAAACTGCTTGACCCCAATGTATAGCTTGATAAAAAAAAAAAAAAAAAACTAGACAACATATTCACCTAAGTCAGCCACAACTTTAATAAATATGTTTATTGTTTTATCTGTTTACTACATTTTTGCTATTTTAAGGGGAATATGTTGCCTTTTTAATTATTTTTGCATAGTTTGCCTAATGTTTTTTTAGACAGCATTTTTTTCATTGTTTACTAGAGTGTAGCTTGCTTTAAGCTGCTTTTGTTACAAACTTGAAGGATTTGTGTACTGAAAGAGGATCTCTGATAACTCTCAACAGAGGCCATGGTCAAGTATGGGCAAAGTAGATTGGGTAAGTTTAATAGTGGTAGCAATTAGTTATGGTATAGTCTGGAAGTTTGGATTTAAACATGGCTGCATTAGTAAACATCATATCCTTTCAGCTTGGATCTTTAAACAACAAATATCGTTATGGGTATATCATAGAACAGCAGTAATAGGAGACTGCTTTGAGTGACAGTATAGCAACTTCAGATATGAGAAAAGAAGATAACCTGTAGAGACTTTCCAGCTTATTGCATGCTTTGTGTGCATAAAAATTCTGGGCATTTAAATTTGCATATTACTTCAGCATGAAAGTAGGACCTGTCTTTGATGAAACCTGGGAGGCTAGCCTTGCTTTATTTTGTCTGTATTTCTAGACCTTGATCACCTTACCAAGGGACTGTATAACACTTCCTAGAAATCACAACCCCCTCAATGAATGAGCACACACATTTAAAGCTCATGCTGACCAGCAATAAAACAAATACAGAGACAAATCCCTTTCTCACTAAATGGTCACACTTCACCCCAAACAATAACAGAAAAACATTGGAGAATTTAACGAATGAGCTTGTTTATACAAGGAGCAGGCCCCACTGCCTACTTCTGTGAGTGGCTGCATTCCCAAACCCTTGCAACTTGTGTACTCCAATGGTGAGACTGCTCAAACCTAAAGAAATGGAAATGCTACTGTTGAATACAAACTATTTCCCCTACTCTTTACTTGCATGATTCAGCCATTTAAAAGTAAAAAGGTACTGCTTAGCAAATGGGATTTGATACAGCAGCAGTGCGTAGTATATGGTGCTGTTACTAAATGGAACCTGATAAGTAAAGATTTGTTGATCTGTCCCAGTGCAACTTAGCAGCTTGCCTGTCTGGAGCGGGTATTGATTACGATGCAGCTGGTTGGTCATCAGGCATAGCTCATAACAGCAAAGTTTGCCTGTAGGTGACTGCAAATATCTAAGTTAAATGAAGAGGTATACAATAAAATACTGCAGATGATGCCACTTTTATTACAATTTTGCCATGTCTTTTTGACAAATAAAGAAAAAGTGGTTCAGGATATGATCATTTGTGTCTTTTAGTGAACCCCTACTTTTTGGGAATCTAAACTACATCTTCTCATACTGTGTAGCCTGTCGGCAGTATAACTTTATGGCTTTTTCAGAATGAAAATTTTAGTCCAAGTGTTGAGTAAGACCATATGGCACATAGAATACTGTGCCTGTCTGAGTATTTGCCCCTTTTACTGAGAGATATGAGTAACTAGACATGGATCCTATAGTCTAATTTTTGCAGTACAGTCACCCTAAAATCCTTTCTGTCAGTTGGTGCTGTGAAGATAGGTGAAGGCTGCCAGCCTAGCCAGATAGAATTTTGTAGATAATTCTGTCATTTGTAAATATTAATATAAACCACAGGGTTGTTCTCTTTAATGGAAGAAAATGCTGTTAAATGTGGAACTGCAAAAATGTAACAACAGTGCACTCTGTTGTAGGAAGGCTGATAAGTCAAGCATTGTGTACTTGTTTGATGTCAAAACTCAGAGCCGAGATGTCTCAGTGAAGGAATTTTTCCTATTGTTTTGAGGACAGAGTTAATGGCTCGAATTTACATGTATAATTTCTTTTATTGCTCTGGCTTCCTGACCAGTTGCAGTAATGAAAGGGCTATTAACCTCTGAGTTTCTGTTAGCTTGGGAAAACAGAAAATGTTAAGAATGATGTAATGTGAAGCAGCACTTTATTATCAATTTAAAGAGAGAGAATCATACAGCATTTTAGCATTTGTCTTCAGAACATCCAACATCACCAGCACTGTCTTGCTCTATATGTAAGTATATTTTAGAACTGTGTTTTCTCTTAGATATAGCTAGGAAATAGGAAGGTTAGATTATTTTTTTCTGTATTGATGTCAGAACTTTTCTACTGTATTATTTTAAGTACTTCTCTGTGATCTCTGAACTCTTGACTAGCACTGTGTAGTAAGAAATATTGTCTTGGTTTTTATTTATTATTAAATATTTTTAAACCTTTCAACTGTGGCTGTTTTGTGTAAAGATAATTTAAGCTCTAGAGTGCATTGCATATATATAGTGATACTGTACAAAGCCACTTCAAATAAACCTTGACTATTCAGTTGCATTTATCATTTGGATAACAATGTTGCACAGTAGAATTGGACACTCTTTGATACGGGGCTTTTTAGTAGCTGATAAATATTAGTGAGTGGTGGCAGTGATTTCTACCTTATAGTCTGGGTAAAAGGGGCACAGCTGGAGAACCTGTGCCAGCCTTCCCCAGGAGTGTCTGTTTGGTTGTATATAACTCTTATCTCAGTGTGTGTATGTGTGTCAGCTACTTGGGCAGGGACACGAAGCACTGGTTGGACAGAGAGGGTGCTGGAGGTTTTAGCTTGCCCGCTAGGCTGAGATCTGGACCCTATAGCTGTGCCAGTGGGGAGACTTATTGGGGATCTGGAAAGAAAGGGAGAAACCAGCTCCAGACTGACTGTGATCTCTGTGTGCTCTTAAGGGAAATTGTACTTTACTGTGTGTGTGTGTATTTGTTATCCTCCCCTATGTGGATGCCCCTCACTGGTGTTAGTGGTGAGGATTGAGGCTCCTTGATTGCTGGGCCAGTGCATGGCCATCACAGGCGTAAAGCAGTGGAATTCACAAAGCGTTAAGTCAGTACATCCTCAGTGGAGATTGCAGCTTTATGGGTGCTCAAAGTAGAGAAATCACAAGCTATTGAAAGCCTTCCAGTTGTAGCTTTCTTAGGAAGTGAAGCACACCATTTACTCCATTCACACTAAAATAATACAGGAAAAGATACAAGGAAAACAAAAAGACCAGCAAACTAAAAATAAACACAAAAAGGTGTCGAAGGAGGCCAACCAAGTAAAGTCTGATAAAACAACAGTATTTATTAAGCGCTTTTCATTCCACTGAATAGTAAAACTTCCCCGGATAACAATTCACTCAAAAACATTCCATTTAAAAGTCTTTGAACTGTCATGTGTTCAAAACACTCCAGTAACATCTTACCCCTAGTTTAGTCAACTTAACTCCTTAAAGTCCAGTACATATTAAAACAACCATGTAAAAACTTTTTTTCATTTCTACTTTAACTAAAACTTGTCGCCATATTCAGAAAAGGCATCTTTCCATATGTATATGTATTTTAAAAACAATACAATAAGCCACATCTGTCACTAATCTTAAACGTTTTAGTAATGGGTACTACCTTGCTAAATTTCTCAGTTTTAAGATGCACAAGATAGAACTCATTTCATTAAGTCCTGGCCGTTGACTGGCATTACGTTTTAACTGCCAAAGTAATTCCAAGCGTTCAAACATAAGGGAACTAGGTCCCCCCTGCTCATCAGTATTTATTTGGTCTATGGCTCTAAATTTAAAACTGTGTCCAGGCTGTTCCTGTACGTGTTTTGCTAAAGCATTCTCAGGTTTTGCCTTCGTATACTATATAGGTGTTCATATATTCTCTCTCTGAATTTGCCATCCGTTTTACCTACATAGAAGGTTAGAGTTACAAGTATGTTTTTTTTTCCTTAAATGGTATTCTTTACCCCTAATAGTATAATTTTGTCCAGTGGCTATGGGTTTACAATAGTTACACATGCCATAGGGGAACATCCATGGGTTTCTAGCTGCAGGTCTACTATGTGATTCTATTATGCTTTTTAAATTCCTCCCCCTCTTAAAAAATCACTTGAGGTGATTTGTTAAATTCATTCTGTAGAGTTCCTTCTTCTATTAATAAACTCCAGTTTTTGTATATTATATTCCTTAAATTCCTAGCGTTAAGGTTAAATGTTGTGTTAAAACTGTATTTTCTTTTACAGTGCCTAGATCATTTACCTTGTATGTGTCCGTGTCTACTAAAGTTATGCTCACCTGTACTAAAATTGGTCTGTAAACTCTGTTCTCCCTTTTAGTTTGAACTTCGTTTGTTAATTCTTGAATTAGGGAGTCTGGATATCCCAGTTTGTGGAACGTTTCCCAAAGTTTGGCATTCCTGGATGAAGTCCTTGTCTGTGGACACCATTCTAGCTGCTCTAACCAGTTCACCTTTCACCACAGTTCATTTCTGGTGAAATGGGTGGCAGCTTGAAAAGTGTAGGAATGCGTTTGAATAGTTGCCTTCCTGTAAATTTTTGCTAAATATCTACAATGGTTCCTGTCCTTCCTAATGTTGGTATCCAAATATGATATGATATCTTCATTAAAGCTATAAGTAAACTGTAGAAAATTAGTGGTAGAATTAAAGTAGTCTACCAATTATTTTGCTATGTTAAGGTCACCCTTAATAATTAGGAATATGTTGTCCAGGAATCTTGTGTAGAAATGTATGTTTCCAAGGCTGTAAACATTCTTGTTGATGTACTCCTGTTCCCAGTAGGCCATTACTAAATTTGAGACATGAGACAACTTCATTAGCTTTGATAGGTGTAGCAATGGGCTCTCTTTATGGAGCTAGTTTCTCAAATTTAGATTTTCCCCGGAGCCGGAGGAGACACGCTCTCCATCTAGAGCCTCGATTCCTCACCCCGCAAGGTCGGAGTCCGTGGCCTCGTCGAGGTCCATGCGGAGCTTATCGAAAGGTGACATGGTTAAATGATGAGGAGGTTCATTTGTACTCAGATCCAGATGGGGGTCTTGCCAGCTCCCTCTACCTCCGGAGGGGGGAGCTTGCTTCCTTTTTTTACACAGATTTCTCCTTCTCCGATCTGAGGATGGCCTTAGGGGGTGGTGCCCAGGGTACCTGCTTCCTCAATGCCGACAGCTGCCTGGAGCGTCAGATCTGAGCAGCTCGGATTCAAGCCGCTCTTGGAGCCAGAGCTTGTTTGTCGGATCCCAGGGAGCGGAACTTTTTTCATCGGCTCTGTCTTTGTCGGGCCAAGTTCCCTCCCTCTGAGCTCTGTCCACTTCGGGCCCGACTCCGATTCTTATGTCAGATCTGGGGAGACCAGCTTCCTTATTAGTTTCCCAGGAGGTTCATTCTCCCTCGGCATTCGACATGGTAGAAAGGGTTCTCTCTGCTGGATCGAGACCCTTGACTATCCCCTCAGACTCTGCACAAACTCCCTTGGCTCTTTCTATGAATCCCATTATTTTCCAGAGGGACAGCCCATGGTTGAGGAGCCCCAGATGGTTCCCCCTGAGGAACAAGTGGTTTGTGAGTCCCCCCCCCCCAGAGAGCCCCACCAGAGAGGTGCCTCGCAAGCATACGTGTAAGAGGAGGCACTTGGACTCCCTCGAGTCCCTCACCGAGGACATAGATTTGGATGATGGGGAAGGTTCCCCAGGTCACCTCCCAAGGATGTCTCCTTTGGAGACATCATGGAAATCCTTCACCGGCGGGAAGGTTGGTCCTCCCCCAAACCTTCTTCTGATGAGTCAGTGTTCCTGGAGTCTTTTGGCATGGGCCCATGTACATCCTAGGTGTCCACTCTCCCAGATCCATTGGTGGACCTGGTCTCCTCGCGGGCCTGGAAGGAGACGGACACAGTGGAACCAATCCCTAAATGGCCTGATAAGATCTCGAGTCCACCTTCAGATAGGCCACCATGGAACAAGGGCTCCCCCGTAGATGCTGTGGTGGTAGCAGCAGCCACAAAGAAGGAACCAGCCCAAGAAAGTTCCTCGGTTCATCCTCCTGAACAAGATTCATGGATGATGGACCACTTAGGGAAGCGGGTTTATGCATCAGTGACCTTTTCTATTAGGGTGCTGAACTACCTGGCCCATGTCACGAGATGCTAGCATGACCTGGTCAAGGAGCTGGCGGAGTCTCACCCTAAGTCCATGTCGCAGGAGTACAGGGACTAGTTCTCCGCGAGGATGGCCACTTTGAAAGCAGTCTCCAACACGTCCATGCGACTCCTTTCACATGCTACTGAAAGAGTGGCTAGGGCAGCTGGGTTTGGCGTGTCCATGAGGCACAATGCCTGGCTCAGACTGTCAGTTTTTGGAATCTTTCAAGACGTCCTTTGCCAATGCCCCTTATGATGGCTCTACTCTCTTTGGTAAGACCATCAAAGAGACTTTAGTCCACAGTTAGAAGGATAGAAAGACACTGTCTGCCGTTGGAATCCGCTTCTCGAACCCTCAAAGATCCTTTTCCCAGAATCAGAGAGGGCAAAAGAAAATGTGGTTCTGGAAATCACAGTATTCCCGTGACACTCAGGGTTCTTCTTCCCCCAGTGGCAGAAGGGGACAGAATGGACGCCGGCCCAGAGGCAGAGGGGGTCCGAGGAATTTTGGGTCTCGAGAACCTTTCCTTGGACAGGGCCCGTACAGCAACCCTGAGGGGTTGCCCGACTGCTCTACACTGGAGGCAGTCAGGGGATGATTGTCATTGCACCTGGCGGCATGGGAGTCTGTTACATCAGACCACTGGGTGCTTCAGATCATATCCAGAGGATACTCTATCCCTTTTGTGGTTCCTCCCAAGCATACCACCCATGTAAAGGGAGGCAGCAGCACAGGAAATTTCCAAGCTGCTAGGAAAACAAGCCATTGAACCCGGCCCCCCAGATCAGTCCGGATTGGGCTTCTACTCCAGGTTCTTTTTGGTGCCAAAGAAAACGGGGACTTAAGGCCCATTCTTGACCTATCTACCCTGAACCTGTCAGTTGCCAAAGAAAAGTTCTGGATTGTCACACTACAGTCCATCATGCTGTACCTGCAAGAGAGTGACTGGATGCCTATTATCACATAAAAATTGCACAGAAGCTTCAGGAGGTTCCTCCGCTTCCGGCTAGGAGTCAAACATTACCAATTTCGAGCCTTACCCTTTGGTCTCACCACAGCCCCCAGGGTATTCACCAAAGTGATGGTGTAGTAGCGGCTCACCTGAGGCTTTAGCGGATTCAGGTCTACCCATACCTAGATGATTGACTTCTCACTCCTTCCACCGGGCATCTACTTTCTCAAACCAGGGATTATTTCTTAAAGCTCGCCCTGCATTTGGGGATCACAATCAGTGCATCCAAATCACTTTTAAATCCTGTCCAAGTGATAGACTACATTGGGGCAAGGATAGACACCTTACAGTACAAAATCTTCCTGACCACGGAGAGAGTACAGAACCTGAGGATGCATGTCTCTCTGATCTATCATTCTCATCTTTCATTCGCAGAATCAGTATTGAGGCCTTAGGTTCAATGGCCGTGACCATAACGCTTCTTCCCTGCACCCGGTTACATATGAGAATTCTACAGTGGACACTAGCTGTGCAGTTGTTCCTGTTGGAGCTTCCATTATTATATCCAGTACAACTCAGTTGAGTCTGTCAGTCATCCCTTCTGTGGTGGATGTGCTCTCCGGAGATCTTGGAGGGACGACCCTTTGTTTCAGCCCCCGTCCATGCCACAGTGACCATGGATGCCTCCCAACTCGGGTGGGGGGGGCATTGTTCGAGCAGGACAGCCCAAGGCCTGTGGTCCCCTGTAGAGACCAGCTTGCATATAAACATTCTAGAGATGAGGGCGGTCCTTTTGGAGTTGCAGGCCCTTCATGCCTTTCTTCCTCTGGGAACCTTTGCAATTCAGTCAGACAACATGTCAGTGGTCTGGTACATCAACAAACAGGGAGAGACCAGATCTTATCCCCTTTGTCGCGGGGCAATGAGAGTGTGGGAATGGGCAATCTCCACTGGTCATTTTCTCATAGCAACACATATTCCGGGATGGTCCAACATTCTAGCGGCCAGGTTAAGTCGGACTATTTTGATGCCTTACGAGTGGTCCCTGAGTCGATCAGCAACGGAGCAAATCTTCCTGAAGTGGGGTCAGCCTTGCTGTGATCTCTTCACATCTCCTTCCAACCCGAAGTGCAGTGAGTTTTTTGCTCTGAACCCCCTGCTGAGGGAGTTCCCCAGAGATGCTCTCATCCATGCTTGGCCTCCCGGTCTTCTGTATGCTTACCCTCCAGTACCTCTTATTCTGAGGTTTCTACAGAAAGTTCATTGACTGGGGAGCAAAGTGATCCTCATTGCCCTGTTTTGGTCTCACCAGGTATGGTTTCCCTTCCTTTGGTCTCACCTTCTGGCTCCACCCTGGATCTTAGATCCCATTCAGGATCTGATTTCACACCCATTGGGGGTTCCTCATCTGAACCTGGACAGTTTGAAGCTTACATTTGGCTGCTCCAGTTCCCACGATTGCTAGGACTCATGGATTGTCCTCTTCAGTTAGATCTGTTCCGGTGGCTGGTCATAAGTCTCCAACCTGGAAGGTTTACTGCAGCAAATGGAAACGTTTTTCCTTTTGGGCTTCTCAAAGGAGTTTAGACCCCTTCACGGCTCCTATTTCTGGCATTCTTGATTTCCTAGCCAATATTTTTCAACAGGGAGTAAGTTATTTTACTATCAGAGTTCAGTTGGCTGCCATTTCTCATTTTCATGTTGGTGAGAATTTAGCCTCACTAGCGTCTTCCAGACTGTGTAAAGCCTTT
Source organism: Protopterus annectens (assembly GCF_019279795.1). Taxonomy (NCBI): domain Eukaryota; kingdom Metazoa; phylum Chordata; order Ceratodontiformes; family Protopteridae; genus Protopterus; species Protopterus annectens. Next base: position 1,021,760,720 of record NC_056745.1, on the reverse strand, counting down.
ATCAAAGGGACTTTTCTGTTATACCCCCTGGTCAAGTATCCTGTTCCCCCATGGAACCTTACTATGGTTCTTCAAGCTTTGGTCGCTCTGCCTTTTGAGCCTGCTGCAACCACAGATCTAAAATTCTTATCCTGAAAAACAGCATTCCTGGTGGCTGTCACTTCTGCTAAGAGGGTTTCAGAATTTCAAGCCTTGTCCATAAACGTTCCATATATGATTTTTCCATAAAGATAGGGTTTCCCTTTGGACCAATCCGTCCTTTCTTCCTAAGGTGGCATCACAAGTTAATATCAATCAAACCATCAATTTAGTGTTTTTCTTTCCTAATTTTGCTAACAAAATGGAATACAAATTCCACTTGTTGGATGTTCTTAGACAGTTCCGATTTTATTTATACAGGACCAAAAACTTCCGTAGATCCGATCGACTGTTTGTGTACTTCTATAAACCCTTTTTTGGAAAATCTATCTCCAAGGAGCTAGCTGAACAGAGTTTCACTGTCCATCATCCTAAAAGGGAGTCTAGGCTGTTGGACAGATATGAAAAGTGCATTTATGCTTCAGCGATTTTTGCCTTATGGTCACTTGACTACCTGGCACACTTTTCTATTTTACGTAGCGACTTGACAGAGGAACTCTGTAAGTCTACCCCAGGGTTCATTTCAGCAGAGGAAGAGAGAATTTATTTCTCATGCAGCTGAAGGTTCCTCACTGGCTTTGGTTCAGTCACAGCCATTAGGAGACATGCCTGGATGGAACTGTTAAATAATTGATTTTGTGGAGCCCTTTAAATTCTCATTCATCAGTGCTCCCTTTGATGGCTCTTCCCTGTTTGGGCCTACAGTTAAAGACACTTTCCCGCAGTGAGCAAGATGGAAAGACCTTGTCTGCTGTTGAAATCTGTTTCTCTATCCCGCAGAGATCTTTTTGTAGGAATCAACACAGTGGTAAGGAAATGTGGTTCCAAAAATCTGAAGGACCTTTTCAAGACTCAGATGGGGATTTTTCTTCCAGAGGCAGAGGGGGAAATAACACTGGAAGATGCCGCCATCATGGTAGAGGGCTCCACCCAATCAAGGGTCCTGAGATTTTTTTTCGTAAAGGCCTTTTAAGCACTCCTGAAAGGTGACCCAACTGTTCTTCTCTGGAGGGAGTTGGGGGACTCTTATCCTTGCACCTAAACACCTGGACAGCCATAAATTCTTGGGTGCAAAGGATCATATCCAAAGGATATTTCATTGCCTTTTCACAAAGTCCTACACAAAAGAGATGTCTCCCCGTTGTTTCACCCAATCAGAGGGAGATGGCAGCTTTAGTGATTCAAAAGCTGCTAGAAAACAAGAGTCATCCAAGAAGTCCCACCATTCCATTCAGGATTCAGAATTTACTCAAGGTTCTTTTTAGTGTCAAAGAAAACAGGGGACTTGACACCTATTCCTGACCTTAGGCATCTAAATCAATTTGTGAAGAACTCTAAGTTATGCATAGCCACTGTTCAGTCCATTCTGCCTCTTCTACAGAAGGATGACTGGATATGCTCTATAAATGTTCATAATGCATACTGTCACATCAAAATAAATAGTGCTCTTGAAGATATCTGCATTTTTGGCTAGGAGCCAGTCTTTGCCAGTTTAGAGCTCTGCCCTTTGGTCTCACCACAGCCCCCAGGGTGTTCATCAAATGCATGGCAGTTATGGCAGCTCATCTCAGACTGCATGACTTCAGAGTTTTTCCTTATTTAGATGACTGGCTCCTTCCTGCACCAACCAAGCATCTCCTAGAGATGGCCAGGAATTATTTACACCAATTGTGTCCATTCCTAGCCATCACAATCAATCTTTCCATCTCCCATCTCCAACCATTTAAAGTCTTGGAGTTTATTGGAGCTCACCTGAACACTGTCAGTCAGTTTGCGTTTTTATCCTAAAGAAAAGCTCATACCCTAAGATTGCATGTCAGGCAGATTCTAGATTATCCTTCTCCTCCAGCAAGATTTGTTCTTCAAGCCTTAGGTTCAATGGCTGCAGCGATCACCCTGTTACCTACAGCTTGCCTTCATGTAAGAGTTGTTCAGTGGACCCCGACACTACAATGGTTGATGCTTCTGCACCCTTTGAAACAGCCTAGTTTGGTGGATGCAGTCCAATGAGATTTGTCAGGGACATCCTTTATCCTTCTTCCACAAATGCCTCCCAGTTGAGGTGGGGGCATTTTTTGGGACAGACAGAGACCAAGTTGTATATCACTGTTTTAGAGATGAGAGTGGTTCTGTTAGCATTGCAGGCCTGTCAAATCTCTCTCCCTCTAGGAACTATTGCTATCCAGATAGACAATTTATCAGTGGTTTGGTACATCAACAAATGGGGGGGGGGTACCAGATCTTACACCCTTTGCCAAGAAGCAATGAGAGTATGGCAGTGGGCAATCTCTTCTAACTGCTTTGGGCGATCTCTTCTAACTGCTTTCTTGCAGGACTGCACATACCGGGGAAATCCAAAATTGTAGCCAATAAGCTCCGCAGGACCATCCAGATACTACAGGAGTAGTCTCTCAATCATACAGTGACAGAAATGAGTTTTGTCAGTGGGGTCAACCGTGCTGTGATCTTTTTGCATTTCCCTTCAACGGGTGCAGCAGGTTCTTTATCCTAATTCCCCCACCGGGGAGTCACCCATGGATTCTCTAGTCCACGTTTAGATCTCATTTCTCCTGTACACTTATCCATCCCTCCCCTTAATACCCAAATTTCTTCAGAAAGCACAATGGTTGAAAAACAAGGTAATCCTCTTTGTCCCTTTCTGGCCTCGGCAAGTGTGGTTCCCATTCGTATGGTCTCATCTTTTATGTCCACCTCAGACACTGGACCCCAGTCCAGATTTACTATCACATCCATTGGGGATGATTAATCTGGGCATTCAAGGCCACAAATTGTCTGAATGGTTTCCTCCAATTCCAATGATGGCTACACAGTTCAGGCTTTCCTCTCTGGTTTGCCAAATCTTATTTTCATCTCAGAAACCTTCTATGAGAAAAATTTATAAGAGTAAATGGAAGAGATTTTCCTGTTGGGCAGATCAGAGAAAGTTGGATCCTTTTACCACTCCAATTTTTGTTGTTTTAGAATTTCTTGCTTCAGTCATTCAAGATGGTGCTAATTTCTCCACCTTGAAATTTCAGCTCGCAGTCACCTCGAATTATCACATAGGACATAATACCTTCCCACTAGCCTCTTCTAAAATATGCAAGGCATTCCTTAAGGGTATACTGCTGCTTAGACCTCCAGTAAAAGATCCTACTCACCTTGGGAGCTTAATGTTCTGTTGCAAACTTTAAATCACTCGCCTTTTAAACCTTCGTCTATGTCAGATCTAAAATTTTTGTCTTGGAAAACAATTTTACTTGTCGCTATTACATCTGTGAGGTGAGTTTCTGAACTCCAAGCACTCTCTTCAAAACTGCCTTTTTGATTTTTCATAAAGGCAGAGTGACTAAATACAAGCCCTTCCTTTTTGCCAAAAGTTGTCTGAATCAAATATAAATCAAATAATCAATTTGCTAGTCTTCTTTCTAAAATTTGACAATAAGGGAGAATGCATGCTCCATCTTTTTTAGATGTACGTAGACAACTTAATTTTTACCTACATAGAGCAAGAGACTTTAAAAGAAACTGATCAACTGTTTGTTTCCTTTGCCATAAACAAGTTGGGTAAGTCGGGTAAACCAGTATCCAAAGTTATCTTAGCCAAATGGATAACAGATTATATTTCCATTGTCTGTTGTCTGAAAGGAGTGTCCTTACCTAAACCCCCAAAAGCTCATTCAACTAGATCCATGGCTACCTCATCTGCTTTTTAGGACAGGGCTTCAATTGATATTTGTGCTGCTGCTACTTGGTTTCATAAATTTATTGCTCATTACAAGTTGGATATCATCTCCAGGAACAGGGCTGATTTTGATTCTGTGGCTCTCCAGAATATCTTTCCATGAGGGCTACCCAAGATTATCATAGGACTCTGTCCCATTCATTGAGGAATAAATTAAAAAAAAGTTATGCGCTCACCATAATTGTGCATCTGTGTTGTCCATTTTTATTCTTCCTCAACTTCTCAGTCTTCTTCCCTCTATTCTTATTCTTTGGGAGGTGCATTGGAATCGCTCTTTCCAGTCTGAGAGCCTTTTCTATACCTGTACTGTTTCTTCTTCTTATTATTATTATGGTTACTTATGCTCTAAGGCATACTTAGCAGTAGTAAACCCGATCTGAGGTAATTTAGTAGTAACATTATGTGTAAAGGGAGTAACTCGAGAGTCTGATCCAAGAATATAAAGAAAACCTCCATTTTGGATCAAAGACCCATTCATTGAAGAAAAATGAAAATGGACAACACAGATGGACAGTTATGGTGATTTACATAACTTTAATGTTCTTTATGTAGACAGTTATACAGCATAAATACGTTCATATCATATGGTAGTACTATGAAGTCTGTTCCCTTGGTTTATTGTTTGATGACTAGGAAATCCTTAACAGCATGTAACTGTATGTGGCAGTGTGATTTACTAGCTACATGTGATCTTACTGCAAATGTTTGTTATGTGCTCTGACTTTGCGGTAGCTGCAATAAAGAGTATCAGTACTAATGTTAATGCTGCTGAATGTAAAGGTTGCCACTTCCATTTCTCCTAAAGCATATGATGTGAAGTTCAGAGTCTAGGACTATCACCATTGTACAGGAAACCCATGTATTTCCAAGTAGCTATGAAGAAACCATTTGCATTATCGTTTTTGCAGGAAAATGAAGTTTTACCAGTGTTTTTAGAACTGGCTAATACATTCCCAAGTTAGGGAAAAGACATATTTACATATTTCACTGATGTTTGTTAGGTTGTTCCAGTAAATTCAGTACACGGACCTCAACTAATGCAAGATTTCCACCTTTATATCCTAACAAGTTTTGGTATGTGTCTTGTTTGAATGAGCTATGCTTGCCACAAACTCAGAATAGTGTTGAAGTTTGGCACTGCAGAGTTCATTTTCTTGGTAAAAGAAATTCTGATATCCCATCTGTTATATTACTGCTTGCTAGGGAATAAAATAGGGTTGATGAGCTGCATTTGCAACTGTCTGCAGGATGTCTGCCTTCTCCTAAAAAGCTTAAGCTTGTAGACAGGCATAGGCATTTAAAACAAGTTTTTGATAGCAGACAAATGTGAGGTATAGTGCTTTCTAACAGCTTTTACTCTTCTTTTGAATGTGTAATGATTCACCCTACCTTCTGCCTATTGCACCATATTTCATTATTTAATTTCTAAGGTAGTGTGTTATAGGACTGCAACGTAATACAGTATTGGTGTCATGTGGGTATTTTTTGGTTTATTACTTTTACACTACGAGTCTTTAGTGTCACAGTCGACATGAATGCAATGTTAAGGTTGCTGTAATTTCAAATGTACTTAAGTGATTGGGATTTTTCATGTAGCACTTAGTTTTGTTGTTTCATCGGGATGCAATGACATCTGAGCTGTTGGCCAACTATGGCAATTCAAAGAAGTTAACGTTCAATGTTTACATTCTTCAGTAATGTCGTATCAATGATATGCAGTTCGATCTTCTGGTCATTCAGTAAATAGATCGGAATTGATGTTAGATATTCAAGTGATCTTGCAGTCAGGGGTAGGTTGTACCTTAAAATCCGATCCACTGAGGTAGGGGTTAAGAGATCCTATAGAAAATATTTGAAGATGAGCCGTAGGTAAGTACAACTATTTAGATGGTAATTCCAATTCATTTTTTAATCAATTGTTTCAGGAAACTCAACCAAGTGTTTTAGGCATGGCTGATGGCTCAGGATAAATTACAATAATACAGAAAGAAGTACAGCAATGGAGCACAAATACTTTAAAAGACATAAGAAGAACACACACACAAGACTTGCACATAATAAAACAACAGAAACCAACACAGCAAAGCGTTCACAGATTTGCACTAGATGACATTGTGAAACTAGTGGTATGAGGTAATATGCTGAAAAATGTCATTCTGTATTTCAGTGTCAAGCAAGCACTCATAAACAAGATTTACTTACTAATAACAGCAACAGAAACGTACAGGCTACAATCCACTACTCTAGTTCCAAGGTTAGCACAGATAATCCATACTGCCTGAAGTAGCTTTGCTAGTAGCAAATCAGTTTTTATGGAACTATTGGAGTGTCAGCAAAAAGGCAGTTCTTCTGCAGTGACAGACACATAACATTCAGTTTTGACTGCTTGCTTAAAATTTTGGTAGGCATGAAAATCCTGAATGCTTGCTGAATGTTTTTCATTAATATTAACGAATGCTGAAATTTCTTAAGATTTTTTAAGGAATCACAGTACAGAGTTTCGGTTCACATGTAGTGTAGGGAATGCATAAAGCTGTTGAGTGGAAGTAAAAGAACAAGCCAGATACTTTGAACCTATTGCAGTTTGCCCTTTTGCCAGCTCTCAGACAATGAGTCCACTGATTCATAATGGCCTGTGACCATATTTTATAGATTTGCAGTCTCTCCACTGCAATGAGCCATATCCAACAAATTTTCTGAAAGTGGAGAGAAGAAAGATTCAACAAACTCTATGGCAGTGCAAGGTAGACAGAATGACAGTCAGATGTCCTTTTAATTATAGATTTCCCCATCTTCTGTATTTGTTGTAATGTGCTAAACTATATCCATCAATTGGATCAGTAGTGGAACATGAATGAAACTGTGTTCAAAGCTATCATTGAAAACTTAGTTAACATAAAATGAGCAGAAAAAAGACATTTTAAACACTGGGTGGTGTCAATAGACTAATTATGAGATTGGTTACCCCTGTGAGATGAGGAAAATTCCTTAACCCTAAAGATGTTCATCATTAGATCACTGTAGCTGGGCAGCCTCACCTATATGGATCATATATTGCCAAGGAGAGGGCAACCACACAGCTTCCAAAGCTTTAGGGCATCATCTATGTGTCCTAACCACTGAACAGTTTCCATTGGGGAACACCTTCCATTTCACTTTTTTTTTTTTTTTGTAAGGAAAAATATAATGTTTCAGTTAAAATATGTTGATAGGGGCTAGGACTAGTGTAGTGACTGATACTAAAAAATTTGATCTCAAAACTAAAATTTGTAGTTGAGGCAAGACTCACTTACCAAGACTTTGCTACCTGCTTAACAAACACTTGTTTCTGACCAGAGTTCCAGCTGATCGGTTCATCCCTCCCTGATCCAAGAGAAGAAAAAAGTTATACTGAAGGCTTCGATTTTGAAGCTGGCTACAGCTTCACCACAGCCACTGATGAGTGACACTGTTGTGGCCATTTCGGGTACATTGGACTACTCATTGCTTTCCCTTGGTCCCTCAAGTGTTACTCCTCAAGAAGCCCCTCTAAGGACCAAGAGACAGGCACATTCTCTGTGGCAGTTCAGTTGTCCTCTTCAGGCAGGGGAGAGCCACTCTTGTCAGTATTGGTGGAGGGAGCAAGCATTCCTTTGTGAAGTCATCCAGATTAGCTCGTTTTCCTGAGAAAGGGACCATTCATTAGGATGCTCTTTTTCTGAGGTGGGAGACTATAAAATTATAATTTTTTCTTTACCAGTATCACTTAGAAGTGTTATTTTCCATTTCTGCTAGCACATATTTAGCTGCCAGGGCACTAGCTTCCCTTACTCTGAGGCAGAAAGCTCTGAAGGTTTGGCACCATAACGACTGACCTTATACAGGTCTATTCGAGTTGCTGTATGTGTGGCAAATGAAAAGTGTCCTAAAGCTTTTGAAACTGGCCAGTTGTCTTATCCTTGGCAAGAAATGACCCATAGAAGTTTAGGCTACTGTGACAGTGATCTATTCAAATATAAACTCGTAAGTTTACTTACACAATTGGACTTCCATCAACCTCAGAGTTACAAAACCAACCCCAGATGACAACACAGGAGTGATCCAAAGCTAATTGATAACTTGGTAATCAACAATTTATAACAATTTACCCATCTTTTGTGTTACCAGTTGGTCCCCATCAAACTCACCTCCTTAATCCAGAAGAAATGGCTATTTCCAGTTTGCAGGTAGAGGTAAAATAGCAGGAGAATATCTGGAGGATTATGCTTCATGCTTTGAGAATATATTCTTCACATTACCTATTAAGACCATCCATGCACCCTTACCGTCTCTCAGTCATATTGGTTGCTCAGAATTTTGCTTTCATGGTGACTAACATTATAGAATATCGACCACAACAGATGTAAATATATCATTCAATTGCAAGTTATAGATAAATAAGTATGGAATTAGAATACACAGACAAATCATAATTATGGTAAATATAATTACAGTTATGAGCATCTGATTTAAGAAATAATTATGTACTTAACCAAAATATAAATTGCAAGATGCATAAAAAATATACATAACTCATCCAGTTTAATAACATAGAAAGGCGCACAAGCCGCAAAGCTTGTAAATAAGTTCACTTGTCAAGTTTACACCATACTGGCCTTCTGCAGGTTTTATTGCCATAACCTGTTGCTAATATTCTCTACCTCCCATTGTGTGTGTGTGTGTGTGTGTGTGTGTGTGTGTGTGTGTGTGTGTGTGTGTGAGTGTATTCATATACGAGTGCCTGTCATTTGGTTGAATGACAATTTTGTCTGAAGACAACTCATCTTATCAAAATAGTTGAAGGTCAGTTTAGGTCTATGACAGTTGATTGAATTCCAATTAACTTAATGTGTTGTACTTGCATAGTTCTGCAGTACATAAGCAGAAATGTACAGAAGTGTATGAAGAAGCTTTAGGAAGTGAAATGGTTGTATTTGTACATTATCGCTATTGATGTGATTTCTGTTAGTGAGCTAGCAGTGATTCATTTTCTACACAGTTGTGCGACTGTGGGATTAGTATATTGTCTTAAGTGGAGTATGGGGGGGGGTGGAACCCCTCACATGGAGGAGACACCCTTGCAAAAAAAAAAAACTTGTTTGAAAAGTTTTTCCTTTGGTGTTATTGATTGTATCATGTTTCATTTATTTTGAATTAGACTAAATGTTTCAGTGAAATGGGCTTTCTCATATTTTGGTTGGATGAGCTGTCTTTAGACAACATTGTCATTCAACCAATTTTCCTGTAATCGTATACGACAGTTTTGTGAAGTGTCTGTGACTGACTATTGATTGTTAAGGAGAATTTTATTTCATAAACTTAGAATGTGCTGTGTAATGTATCTCGTCATCCTTTTTTTCTGTAATTGATGTTTATTTTTATTATTGGCATTCTCCAGTGCTCGCCTCAAGTGTGCAGTTCAGGAATAGATTTTAAAATGGAACTAGTTAAGACATTTAAATTACAGGTCGATCTGAGATAATCTCTTAGCAACTTCTAAGAAACAAATTGATGGCATTCATTGAAGCTTCGCTGAGTAGTTTAAAGCATTCCACCTATGTGACTTTTCTAATAAGCAATCATTGTACTTTAAGTCCATTCATGTAGCTATTTCAAGGGCTACAAAAGACAGCACCAGTCAATAATGGATCAGATCATTGAGATGCAAAATGGTGCAGTAATCTAGGTGTGACTAGACATGCCCTTTGGAATTTTATGTGCAATAGAATATGCTTTTCTAGTGTTGGTAAGTACATGCTGGTTAGAGTTTAAACAGTTTGTGGTCATCCAGAAATGCATAGTGCATTGTGCAACACTGTTTCTAGCATGATTACTGACTGTGTTATGAGTGAGCAATTGAAAGATTCTGCAATGCTACAGTGGTATGAATCCTCCAGCAAGTAGTGTTACAGTGGTCTGCTAGATAATATTGCATTCAAATGTGGCAGTCTGGGTATGTGGTTAGTGTAAATTAGCCATGTTTCCTGCACCTGGAGCCTTAATCTGGGATCAAAATAGTCGGAAAAGTAATTCAAAGGCAAGCTTTGTAGTGCTTTTTCTGAGAAAAGCAGTGGGATTTATTTATTTTTTGTTTTAGTCTTCACCCATACAACAAAAGCTAAATACTGTGGCGAGGGGGGGGGGGGTCGTGTGCTTGCAAATGTATATGTGTGTGTGCATCTCCCTGTCTGTGTGTGTATAAGGCATGATTGTTATTGTATCATTGTATCAGTGTTTGTGTGTGACTGTCCGGATGTCTAACTGTATTAACTGTGTGTATATGTACAATATCAAATTGTGTGTGTGTGTGTGTGTGTGTGTGTGTGTATATATATATATATATATATATATATATATATTTATAAATTTCTATAGCTATACATATACAGAAAGGTGTGTGTGTGTATATATATATATATATATATATATATATATATATATACACACACACACACACACACACACACACACACACACACACACACACATATATGGGTCCCATTCAGATGATCGAACTTTTAAAACTTCGATGGCTGAGACCATATGATCGAAGTTTTAAAACGTCAAACATTCTGAATGGGGATTGCCATACAGCGCGGAATAGGAAAAATTTCCCTTTTCCTCACTGTAGTGCAATCTCGGAGTTGATATATTTAAATAGCAGGGGGCGTGCCTGCAAATCCTTTTTTTTCTCAGGTGTTCAAACTTTTGAAACTATGATCATATGGTCTTGGCCATTTGAAAGTCGATGTTTTAAAAGTTTGATCATGTGTAGTAATCCCATATATATGTTATTGTGTGTGTGTGTGTGTGTGTGTTTATCTGTGTGTGTCTACACAGTGCAGGCTCCTTGTTTTGCAGTGTTGAGGGGCAGAAGTCCCAGTTAATGTTTAGTGTGTTAGCCTTATTATCCATTGCAGAATAATGTCTTTGTTTACATCTTACTATGCTTTTTTTGTCAGTGACCTGAAAAATCTGGCTCTTCTGTTGGTCTGCTTGTATGACACATAGAGAATGTAGAGCCTGACCTCCATCTATTGCAGCAGTGCAGCAATTATGATTGGCATACTTACAGTAGCTTTACTTCTACTCTCAGTAGACATTATTTTTGCATTGTGTGTGCACGGGTCTGCTTCTAAATCTTGAAAGCTCATAGTCTTGAAATTCAAAATACTGAGTCCAAAATCTTGAAAGCTGAAAATACTGAAAACTCAAAATACTGAATTTCTTAATTGTTTGTTTGTTTGTGTCTTTCGGCTTTTCCCGGTTAGGGGTTGCCACAGTGGAACTCCGGTCCGCTAATGATTGGTAGTGGATTTTTACGCACCGGGTTACCAGCCCTGATGCACAACCTTCAATGAAGGCACGCCCCATTCACATATGCCTCCACACAGAAGACGCTCTAGCTGAGAATCGAACGGGACAATGTCTTGCTGTGAGGCGACAACGCTACCGCAGTCACTGAATTTCTTAATATCAAAAAAAAAAAAAAATTGCAGGATACTAACACTTACTATACTCCACCAGAAGTACATAGAGAAACAAGTAAAAGACAAAGCATATTAGTTTACTCCAGCTTATTAGCAGGGAGGCAGGCCCCCACAACCCTTGCTACTTAAATATTTCAACTCAGAGATCGCACTTTACTACACTAAGATGAGATAGTTGTAGTATAGCAAATTAAAAGGGAAGACTACTAAGGTTACAACAGGCAGTCATGAAGCGAGTAATAGTATGTTTGCCATTTTCTTCTGTGGAGTGCGATCTTGGAGTTGGTATATTTAAGTAGCAGGGGTTGCAGGGGGGCCCCCCTTCTTATAGTTGGAGAATATGTTTTGTTATGTAGTTGTGCTGGAATATTGTGTTGGTGTACTCTGTTTTTTTCAATATTATGAAATTCAGTATTATGAGCTTTCAAGATTTAGAAGCAGACCCGTGTGCACTTATATGGATATGCGTTGCTTTGACTGTGTCTTTGTATTTGGTGCATTGGCCTTTATAAGTGTCAGTAGTTTTCCTTATGTGTGTCTCTCTGCACTTGCTGTGGGGTGCTGGTTCTATGTGCATATGATTCTACTAATACTTAGTACGTTCCTCAGTGCCAGCATGTCTGTCTGATGAATCGGCAATGTCTGGCCTTGCTTTCATATTACAATATATTATTTCTGAAGGTACAAGGATATGATTTCCCTGTCTGTGAATCAGAGAGGTGTTGTTATACATTCTTCATTGTCTATTTGCCTATGGGCAGGTGAACAATTCCCAGGTGGTGCATGATAGATTACTAGATCCTATTCATTTAGTCCGTCCTATCTGACGTGTAGGTCCTCAAGCAGCTTGCTGAAACTGCCTCTGCAACATTAGTGCTCCAGCCTCAAACCCCTTTAAGAATTTCCCTCCCATAATGCACCACTTTTCCTGGTTCTTGCACAGAGGCAGCTACATTCTTTGCCAGAGAAATGTAGATCTTTCTTTTCTTTAATGTTTACATGCAATTCATTTTTTTGAGAAAGATTGTCTTGTAAATGTTAAAGTATAAGTCACCACATAGCAGTATTCAGTTTATGTACATTTTTACTCAGCTTCTTATAACTTTTAATGATAAAACATGTTATGTTTGTCAGCTAGCTCCATGGTGTAGAAGGATAAACCCTTCCCTAGGCTGCAGGTGACCTGTGTTCGATTAGTTTACTGGGGTGCCTATAGAAACTTTCTTGGGAGGAAGGGAGGAAGTGATGGAGGAGGTAGATCTGAGCTCAACATGTGGGTGACATCTAGGGGGAGCACCCCCTGATGGAGTTAGAAACTGGCCAAGCCTACACTGCCATTAGTGCATTTGCACTATACAGACATTGGGAAGCATGCCTCAGCTGCATAGTGTGAATTGGTTCCCCTCAGGCAGCATTGATTGCAGGCTCACAGGAGATGCAAATGGAGGAGGGTGTGCCCCCAGGATGAGCAGGTAGGCTGTTCACCAGGACCAACAAGCTGCTTTGCTTCCCACCACCGATACTCACTAGGAAAAGGTGTGCTGATTTGAGTTCCTGGACAGAAATGAATGGGCCATAGCACTCTTGCCTAGCCTGCGAGTCAGGAATGCCCATTTCCTCTTCCACTGGAACAAATGGGACTGTTGGGTGTTGATAGAGGATCCACTGGGCAAGGTTTAGGAGGCTGGGGGTGGGGGCACAGAAAAAAAAGTTGTGTTTTATGTATGTATATGCTATATTCCTATGCATTGGAGAGTTTACTGTATTTAAAACATTGCAAATTATAATCTCAGGTAAAAAGTAGATAAACTTTAGAATACCCATACTGTTCACAAGTCTAATTTTTCACCAGTATTGTACCTTAATATTTTATTGATAAGGAAACATAGTAGTTTAAGTAATATGCATTTGATAGTTTGAGAAGTTGTATGACCTAAGCTATACATTTGAAAAGCATAGGCATATTTCTGTACTGTTACTCAGAAAGAATTCTAACATTTATTTTTCCATTTATCTTTTTTATTGTGACAACAGAGTAGGTTGTCTTCATAACTCACAGACAGACATTTTTGCACTCATGTCAAACCCAGTACATAAGCAAGTATCCATGAATCTGTATCCTCTTTTTTTTGTTTGAGATGATGAAGAATATCACGAGATATATACATGACTTGATTAACTAGAAAAACATAACTTCATCTGAGCTGTGACTGTACCTTTAGGATAACGACTTCCCATGTCCCGTTTCTTTAACTTCTGCTATTTTTACATTTTTGCTTATGGTAAGCTTCCTAATGAGCCATCCCTGTACATATTCTCAGTGTGTATCAGAGGCAAACATGTTTTTATTTTTGCTAAATTAACCTTCATAATTCAGTTAGAGTTTTTTTTTTTTTTTTTTTTTTCGTGAACTGTTAGAACATTAACTTCTTCAGGTCCCTCTCCATTACGTTGCAGAGAGAGTTCTTCTGTGGTCAAAAAGTCCTAGAGTGACCTTGGAGAGGAACCATAATTTATTAAGCTTATAGCTCTTGTTTCTTAATATGAATCTTTTTGTGGTGTAATGGCACGATTCTGTTGAGCTTCTAGGACAGGAGTGCCATGCTGTTCTATTTCTAGACCTTCTTTCCTCAGATTCCGAATAAGAATGCGTTGGAGACAATGACTGATGCATTTTTGCAGGTATTTATTGCTGATGTTCTTAATTAAATCACCATTGCAATAACTGCAACAATATGAGTGATATAGGATCAGACATCATGACAGTTTACAAAGGGCTTCATCATGCACTGTACATCCACACTTGGCACAAGAAAGAATACTTCCTGGTTTAAAGGGACATATGGGCATGAAAACACTTGGACATTTTTTGCTGTCTGTACTCTCAGCCAGACTTCTCATCAACTTAGTGTCATCAATATCTGCATTTGGCTTCGGCTATAATTTGAGAAGATATATATCCATTTTGGGGAGCCCTCTGTTTTCTGAAGAAAAGCTTTTGCAAAAATTGCTTATGTCTGTCAGGAAGAGTAAATGTCTGTGCAGTAGACAGACTCACTGTAACGACTCCCATTTCCTTTTTTTTGGCTTGGATGTTCAACACTCTTCTAATTACTCTCACATATGCCATTCCTTTGATCTTAAGACCTTAAAGAGCAGGCAGCAGTG